>NC_081530.1:23857502-23945002 GCF_030273125.1 Centropristis striata
CTCTGTAAAGATTGAAGAATATATTTCACAGGCAATGATGGAACAGGGAAAAAAGTGATGTCTCAGCCTGTCTGATCAGCCTGTGAGACTGACAGGGAGGAAAGCTTCCAGCTTCAGAGTCGAGTGCATTTCACAGACGAACCAGCAGCGTGACACCGAAGGATAAAAAAAACAACAGCTGACACGTTGTAAAGCCTTTGTTCAAGCACTGAAAATATACACAGAGCTGCAGCTGAAGCCTAAAGCGGCACATGTGAGTGTTTAAGCTGAGATCCATAAAGAGCAACTGTAATCAGACAGAGTATCAGCTGCTGTTTGAAAGGTAGAAGCCTGTTTTTAATTAACAGCAGATGTTTTTTAGGGTGTTGAAACAAGAAGATGTCTCAGCGAATAATTGAAGTTTAACATTTTTGAGAAGTGTTCTTGTTCAGACTGTGTGACGCCTCAGGAGCTTTCTGTTTTCTCTCCTCACCTCTGCCCTCTTCTTATTCTCTTGCTCTTTTTGAGATTTTCAACATAGTTATAAATATATAAGGCTGCTTTTTAAAATATCAAAGACTTCTTATATTCAGTATCATGAGATTTTTGGTGTTTTGTCTGTTGTCATGTGCACTGGCTTGAGAAAAAGAAATGACAGTCCTCCCACTGCTGACTGTTTTTGTGATTAATGCAACCAATTAAACTCCATTTTATGGCAGTACTTCCTCTAAAAAGCTCTATTTATTCTTTATTTAAATCATATACTGTCTAAAACTTTGTATTTGGTCTTGTTCAAAATGTCAAAGTAGATTTTTTCTATATGACGTTCTTTTGTTTTCCTTGAACGTCATCATTTATCTAATGTACAGTATTATTTGAATATCATTTACATGGACATTTAAGAGAAAACAGACCCAGATTTAAAGGAATAAATGCACTTTGTTGTTTGTTATGCTGCATACAATCATACAAACAGTATTGAAACATGCAGCATGACAAAATGTGTCAGTGGGCTTAGAGGGTTTATTTACTTTTCGGAGAGTTAGATGATGGTACAGCTAATACAGAGCTGGAAGCGAGGCAAACTAACTTTGGGTGTGTTGTTTCCAATGAGACTTGAAATACAGTCTCAAATCCTTCTTGTCAGGCTTCAACTAACTTTATTCATGCCAGAAAACAACTGATTCAAACAATCAGCGTGCTCTGAGGCATCTACAGGCCTTGTTTAAGTTGATGACTATTAACAACACAATGCAAAACTAAAAACAGCAATGCTGACAGTGACGTACGGTAGATGATAATTGACAAATGGCTGAACAGTATTCCAATGACGGCTGCTCAGATGGTGCTGAGTAGCAAACATAGACAGTGTACAAATAGTGGACGTAGTCACCCATTGTCGTGCGTTGACAACTTTGTTTTTTGAAACCGGAAGAGACCATATTTGGACTGGGGAGGAGCCAGGGGTGGATCTATGGGTAGCTCCGCCTGAGAACTGAAAACACTGCACTCACCGTGTTTGTGACCTGTCGATCACAAGGTAGCCCCGCCCAAATCATATTTACACAACTTGAAACTAGCCATTGTGACCTTGTAATCTTGCCACAAGCATTTTTACTGAGGTAATAAATCAAGTGAGAAGTAGTCTAATTTTGTGTTGGCCCCTGCTGGACTTTTGAAAGGATGCTGAAGTCCCTCAAACCAGGAGGTTGCCACCTGGTAACAAACCATCTGGCAGCGTTGCGGAGCAATGAATGTGAATTTCAAATCTGTAACAAACACTAACCCGTACACCAACAGGATTACAATTACAATAATAAGAAAAAGCCATTAAACCATTCCATTCATTTAAGTTAAATCTGACTTATTAAAACCCCCTACTTTTTCCTTCTCAGATGTCTCTATTGTAGCATGCATCTTGATAATTAGGTTTTTTGTGTCACACTTTGTTCACCGAGACAGAGCAGGCAGATAAGCAGCGTGGATACCAGTGGTGGAAAAAGTATTCAGATCATTTACTTAATTAAAAGTAAAAACACGACACTGCAGAATTAGTCCACTACAAGTAAACATCATGGATTCAAAACTTACTTAAGTAAAAGTACAAAAGTAAAAATAAAAATTTACTTAAGGTATCAAAAGTAAAAGTACTTGTTATGGAGAATGGCCCTTACATTGTTTATGTAAGCAGCATTTTGATTATGTAAAAATAGTGCTAATTTTAACTACTTAATATACTGTTGAGGATGAGGTTTATAATCACTTTAAATTGATCATGTTTTTCATGTTAAATCTTGGAGTAAAAAGTACAATATTTACCTCAAAGTGTAGTGGAGTAGAAGTATAAAGTTACATAAAATGGAAATACTCAAGTAAAGTAAATATACCTCAAAATTGTACTTAAGTACAGTACTTGAGTAGTTTAGTTGTGGATACACATTAGACTACACAGTGCGTCTGCCTGGTGTCAGCAGGCTGTAAAACTGTTACAGGTAATAACAGACAGGTTCACTACCTGTACGGCTCTATAATCAGCTTCACTGTTCATCTTAACAGTCCTGTAAGACTCGTGTGTAACTGTCTCTTTCTGGTAATCAACTGGTTTTATTTTTTCTCCCTGTTGCACTGTTGCACTGTTGCACAGCAGACTATTGCCATGGAAACCAGACCTGTGGAGGGCTTTGTATAATTTTTCTGTATTTTTTAAATATAATCTCCTCTAATCCTGGACCAATTAGTTTCAGACCAGGACAGAGAGGAGGAACGTCTCCCTCTCTCTCTCCCTCTCTTCTTCCCCTGACGATTTTCTTTTTGTCTTCTCCAAATCTGTCTCTCCCTCTCTGTGTCCGTCTAAATCTGTCTTCGTTTCTTTCTCCATATTTTCGCTTTAGGCGCAACAACTGCTGCACATAGACACGCACATATGAACACTCACACACCAGATCATCCCACATTAATTTTGCTTCCTATTAATCCAATTAGCTCTGAGAAATTGTTGATTTCGCTTCATCTGTTCTCTGCTCTTGTCCCTCTTTTTTCGTGTCCTCCTTTTAGTTCTTGGTTTCTCCTGAAAAGCACACCACTTTTTCCTCTTCTCCTTTCACTAATAAATCTGTAATAATAACTACATTTACAGAGATTAAATAATTAACCTGAGTCCATGGTTCTCACTCTCACCAACAGATCAAGTTGTATGGATTTTTGATCTTTTTTTATCCATTCATCCGTCTCTTTGTCTTTTGCTTTTTTCGCTCTCTTGGGGGCCCTCAGGCATGTGTGTATCAGAGATCCCATGGGGTGTGTGTCTCCTGGGTATCTGCAACATGCACACCACACTGGGAGGGCACTACACACACGCACACGCACACACACACAGTCATTGTCCCAGTCAGGGGTACAGGCTCAGATCTGGGTGAACGAGAAGCACAGCAGGAGTAGGGGAAAAAGATTATACCTCTGGGGCTAACATACACACACACACACACACACACACACACACACACACACACACACACACACACACACACACACACACACACACACACACACACACACACACAGTGAACTCACAAACAGACAAACACACACACAAACACAAAAAACCCTGAACTCTGAACGGTGAGGTGAGTTTCATGCAGGCAGAAAAACTCTGATGTTACATATAAAACTGTTTCATGATATTTAGTTGAATCCACAGACTTTTGTGCTGTGCTTCACACTTCACAACTTACTGAGAAATTTCATATGTTGTATTTGTTGAAACTTACTAAAGGGACTTAATGCAGCAACATTCACTTACATTTTTCTTTTTTTTTTTTTTCTGAATTTCACGTTAAGACAAAAATAAGATGCACTAAATCTGCTCTTCCCCAGGTGTGCTCAATTATGAATCCCACTTGATCACAATTGTTTATTAGCAGAAGTAACACCACCTAAAACACTATAGAAAGGCAGGTGTTGTATCGTGTGAGAGAGATACGACCAAAAAAGTCTGTAAGAAGATGATCAATTCAGCAGTATTGAAATTGGTGTACTGTTAAATAAACCCTGGCTTAAAACATAATCTAATCTAAATATAAATAAAATAATCTAAATTTGTTGATACAATATTATAATGCATACTTATGTTTATTGAATTGTGTTTCCTTGTGTTTGACAAACACAACTGTGAAAACAAGTTGTTTTTGTTGCTTTGGTAAGAGTGCAAATCAAAGAAAACCAGTGGCGGTTCTAGACCAGTTTTACTGTGGGGGCCAAGGAGGGGCCCGTGTTTAATCAGAGGGACACATTAGCACATGAAAAAATGGCAAAGATGATATTTAAGCATTCAAAATCTTTATTTTAGCTTATTTAAACATCTCATTAAAGTATATTTGGAAGATACAAATACATTGATTTAAATAATGAGACTCATCAACAATAACAGTTTTTTTTGTATGACAATGACATTTCTCATTATTGTGCACAATCACTTTTTTTATTTTGAAAGTGCAGTACAGTCAGAATGATCTATATATATATAATTTTTATTTTTTTATTGCACAATTAAACTATTATACAATGTACACATTCTGGGTTCCTTTTGTGTACAATGAGATATTGTTTGAACAAAAAAAGGTTAGAATTGCTCCATTGTTCATTGTTATAAATTGATCATTTTATTATTAATTTGACACAGGGGCCACAGCAGGGGCCAAAGGCTTCTTCACAGGGGCAGTGGCCCCTGTAGGCCCCTGTGTAGAACCGCCACTGAAGAAAACATTGTTGATATACCAACAATGTTTGGATTCAACAGTGTTTTCTTATTTACACTCGAAGAACAAATTGTGGACACAAAATATACGAGAAAAATGTATTTGTGTATCACCTTCTGCAAGAAGGTTTTTCTAAGTGGGTTCATAGGAATTGGGACTTTATTGCTGAGGCTTATGAGTACTGTCGTATTTTATTACATTTGGCATGGTAAAGTGACTGAAAAACAAACCAACAAACTGTACTAATATTAACATCATGTGCAATACAATCTTCAAAATCACGGTCTATATAATGTTCATCATCATATTCAATATATCTCTAATTACACCCTGCCATGTCATCTGCACTCTACTCACTTTACCCCTTAGACACTTTGTGTTATTTTTATATTGTTATATTCATATTATATATTGTAATTTTAACCTATTTTGTTAATTTTTTTCTTATATTATCTTATATTGTGTGTGTTTTTGCAACTTTGTAGCAATCTGGAACCAGAATTTCCTTTGGGATAAATAAAGTTCTATCTAATCTCTTATCTTATCAAACAAGCAAGAAAAACCCAAGATGGACACATTATAATCCTACAGTATTGTTAAATTATTCAAGAATCTCTCATTCTTTTATCGACTTTGGTGCAATCATAATTGTAAAGTATTGCACTTTCACTGAATTTACACAGTGCTGGTAGGGGAATGTCAAATAAATACTTGATTATGACAAAAGACTTATTCGCGGAGAAAACCAATGCAAATAAAATAACCTGCACCACCATCATCCCTGAAGTAAACAGAAATTTGACTTGTTTGGGGAACAATAAGGTTAATACAAATTTAAATTCACTAGCAGACACATAAATATAAATTCAGAGTTTCCTCTCTCTCTCTCTCTCTCTCTCTCTCTCTCTGTCTATCCATCTCTTTCACACAGACAGATTTTCTTTTTGTTTTGGCAATATGTAATGACCACTCGAGCATGGAGGGGCTAAAAGAGCCGGGGTCAAGGGTGAAATGGGGGCAGGGGCGTGCCGGTTCAGAGAAGTGTGTTTAGATGAGAACAACTGAGAACAACCAAACACAGTTCATCTCCTCTCCAGAGAGGACAACAGTGTTTTCCTGCCGACATACCTGACAGCATCCTCAGCACTGAACTCACATCAGCTCTCATGTTGAATTGTTGACTGAACCGTGAGACGATGTGTCATGTTTGTTGGTGAAACTGCAGCCAGATGCTGTCAGCAGGTGATCGCATTCGCTGATGTTAAACTTCAGGACACAAGAAGCACCGAGAAGTGATGACACGTACAATATATCAACAACTTAAGATGCTGCTATAGATTAACTTCCTATACATACTGCCACGCAAACTAAATTCACTGCAGATATAAGGATCTTTACTGCAGATACCAAAGTACCACAGCCATGTGTGATACATTATCATATCTGTGTAACTGATTAAGTAAAATATACCCCTAAACTAAATACTGTCATGTTCTTACATTATTGCAGAATAAAGTGTGTATAAGTGTGTTACGTTTGTATAATTACTCCTGCCAGAAAGCCAACAAATCCTCTTAACCATACGACTACATGCGTTTTTGTTCCTACACTTAAATACGACCCACAGAAGTGTTTTCTAATGGTGATGGTGATGGTTGCTGTTTTAAAGACTTTGTAAACATCATGAAACCGGTGCAGTTTTGTTACATTTAGGCAACAAAACTAGTTGCATCTTTGCTAAAAAAACTACAATAAATGGGCAAAGCTACATTGGAAGTGAAGTTGTCAGGTAGGTGACGAAATACATCATGAAGACATGATGTAGCTATGGACAGAAATTAAGTTACAACAGTTACAATAGCAACGGTTTCGGTTTCACACCTGACAAGAACAGCAGCCCCCTGGGTCAAAGTCCTGTGCTTGTTTGACTCCTCCACCATCCCTTCATCTTCTCGTTCTTTACACTCTGTAGCATCACTTTCGCCTTGGTATCCTTCGTAAATACCACAGCCACTAGAGGGCCCCGCTCACTAAAAATATACATGTGAAGTATTTTAGACTGCGGGTGTTTTAGGGGGACAGGACAATCTCCAGAATAGCAGAGTTTGGAGAAAAACAATTAAGGCTTCCATAACAGTCAAACTAGCATTTTACTACAAAAAAAATACCTAAAAAATGTTTAATAATTTTTCTTTTATTTTTAAAACTACTCGATTTAGCATGAGTTTTTATTTGTGTATCTATTGGGTTTGTTAACACACATGCATTTGTTAAAAACAAACAAATGCGAAAATAAAGGTTTGGATCTTTACATATAATTGTTTTTCAGTTGTGCATGACAACAAAGGAAAAGACGGAGAGGTGACGTCCTAGAGTGGCACACACCACACACACACACACACACACACCCTCCCACCAGACTATAGTCCCCATATGGACCCTCTCCTGAGAGAAAAAGCTATCAGGGAGGCGTGTATGTGTTTTTTACGACGTGCGTGTGTGTGAGAGAGCAGAGAGGCCAGTGCACCAGTCTGGAAATAGGGGACACATTAATCTTATTTGTCATAACCTGTCCCTTGAGACACTCGGACCCCCCTTGTCCCCATACCCACCCAGCCACACACACTGACCCCCTCCTGTGTGCTATCGGTATCTGCGACGGACAGAGAGACTGAGGCTAATTACATGTGAGAGTTAAGACGGTGGAAACAAGACAAAGACCGTACTGCTGCTGCTGCTGTGTGTATGTCTGTGTGTGTGTGTGTGTGTGTGTGTATGCGTGTGTGTGCATGGCCTTTGTTTGGTGTATAATACAATTCACTTGTCCTTGTCCTTTGGTGTTACTCTATCTCAGTAACACAAATTACTCTTACCTCTCATTAGTCCATGTTGGTGGACAAACTTTGTGTGTCCATCTCGTGTGTGTGTGTGTCTGTGTCTGTGTGTGTGTGTAGGCAGGACAAAGGAACATTATGCAGGACACTCATCCTTTTTTTTCTCTCTTTTGTCACGGTGCTGTTGGCTAACAGACCCAGAGGTCCTTGTTGTGAAAGCTCCAACAACCTCAGAGAAAAGAAGAAAAGATGGTGAAATATTATTCTAAAGTGCTAACACTACTACAAACAACTATGGCCACCAAACAACTGGGAACATTTTGTGGATCTACCTAATAGAGCAAGCTAAAGAGCAAAAATCTCAGATTTAGTTTTTATAGCTTTGTTCATATACTCCATCCTACACATATCATCTTTTAAAATGTGCCCTTTTCAAAATGGGTTATTTACTGAACCAGCTGGTTCCACAAAAAACTTTGTAAATGTTTCTATTTGATCACAACTTCTTGAGGCAACACTTTTTCAGTTGAGTTTCATAAAATCAAACCAAAAACTGCATTTCCTCTACTGGCCACTCAAGGCTGGCTCAAAGTGATTAAGTTCCCATTGACTCCCATGATAAAATGCCCAACTTTGCAGCAGAAATAAACATGTTTACAAAGAAATGGTTTTGGTCTCTGAAGCTAATTTCCCCATCATGACAAGTATATGGAGGGGGGTACATTTTCACATAACTCACCTGTTAAAATTATATGAAGAGTTAAAAATATTTATAATTAAGTTTGTGGCTAGTGCTGTAGACGATGTCCATGTTTCACACAGTCTATGTGAAATGAGATTTCACCGCATCATGAAAAAGAACCATTTTTGATAATGTTTCTTTATTCTACAAGGTTTTTCCAAAGTATGGCACCAGTCTGAAACAATCATTCAGTTCCTTTATTTTTCTCTGTGACAGATTAACCCGGTGACTTGCTGTATACAAGCTGTCAGTCACAACTAAAAACTGATTACACACCACATGAGCCAGACATGAAAACAGTCAATAATATGAGACAAATGTGCAAGAACAGAAGAAAGTGAGACGGCTGAAGGAACAGCGACAGCTCTGACTGAGTCAGCAGCGAACAAACACCGGAGACGACCAACATTTCTGTTTGCAGCATGAAAAAGATGTAGTAAAACGCAAAAAATACAAGATAATGGAAACTGTTGTCGAGAGTTGAATTAAGATCAATCATTGCACTGTTGATCGTGTTACACAAACACACATTGTATGGTGCTTGACTTGCTTTCAGGGTCAGTGAATGTGCCATATACTGTACATGTGAAGCTCAAACAGTTTTTAAAAGCTGTGACGTCCACAAACTAAATCCCATTTACCTCCATTGTATTTAGGTAGTGACAGAAATGGCACCAAGTCATGTCAAGTAAACTTTACAAAGAGCATTTATTTTATAACAAAATGCAACACAGTGTACTTCACATAAAATTGGCATAATAAAACAAATGCAAGTGAAGAAAGAAACATCTTTCTGATAAAAGTCTGAAAAATTGTCAAAACAAACTGTCACCTCATGACATCTGTCTCGATCACTTTCTGATGGTCTTTCACTTCGTCTGTGTTCTGTCTCTTTACCTCTTTGTCGCCCTCTGTCTCTCTCTCCCTTTTTCTATTCTTCACCTCTCGTTTATCCTCCCTCTCTCTGTCTTCCTCCTCCCTCAGGCCAAACTCCAGCTATCAGATTTCTCTCTGCTTGGTTCTTTTCAATTAGACTTGCTCGCTTCCCCCAGCCCTCTGTGTGCGTTTCAGTGTGTGTATATCTGTGTGTGACACCTTAGGAAAAGGCACCATGGTGAATTCTATTAAGAAACCGCTCATTTTCCAACACTCAAAACGCAGCAAGTGTCCGCCCACTCTTCTTCTCTTCTCTTCTCTTCTCTTCTCTGACTCACTCTATTAGGCCAGATGAGAGCATTAGTGGTGACAGCTGATTGCATTATAGGTGATATCATCGCATCGCGTGTGCGCATACTGTAGGGACACATGCAATCTTTCTTTCTCCTTTTTAAAGCTTTTGACTACACATATTATTTAGACTGAAAAGAACTGTTTTTCTTTACCACAAGTTTTGATAGATAATGTGATAATGTGAAGTATAGTCAGTAAACAGATTTGAAGAGTCCTTATCCTTATTCCTAATAGTTTTATTTCAGCATTGTGTGTTTTTTTTTTTTAGAATTTAAAGTTTTACAGAGTTTTATAAATGTGTTTTTAAAAAATATTTGTATTTATTTTTTTACACAGTAATCCATATGCAAGTGTTACAATTAATAATAATAACAAAAATAATAAATACATTTTGTTCCATAACTTTTTTGCTAAAATATTTACTATAGAAGAGGTCTAGGGCCTCAACAGATGCGCTGGATATAGCAGGCGAACACTATGGTAGTGTGACTTTGGTTAAGAAATCACGCGGCAGAGCTTCAGATTTATATGGCTTTAACTGAAGAAAGTGTAGTTCTGAAACACAATATAACAGTACAATATACATTATTTACAGAATGAGAACATACATGAAGCAAAGGTTGCATGCAAGGCATATGAATGAAAACACACACATTAAACTAATGTGACATGTAGGGCAGACAACTATGCATTCCAATTAAATAAGTAACTCCTTTACATCATAACCCAGATTATTAACAAGGAGAAATATAAACACAAACAATGCCAAATGTGGAGCACATGTCTAGCCTAGCTAGTACATGCTAGCTTACATTGCTAATGTAGCACATTCACTTTAGCTAATTTGCTGTTACTGAAACTCCAGTATACAGATAAACAGTAAACTGTAGCACTCAAATTAAGTAGTTAAACAGAAATACTCACATTTGTCAATTACACACACTTCCCCAAACAGGAGAGATCCACACAGCTCCACCTTTTCAGCAGACCTCTACAGTCCGCACACCTCTTAAAGGGCCGGTAACAGCACACACTCAATACATTAACACCTCTGAACTAGGGCTTTCCTACATTTACAGATTAACTTTTACTGTAATACGCTTTGCACTGCGACGTACTCTTGTTGGCCACTTTATTATCTAGCAATGTGTACCTAATAAAGTGGCGGTGTGGTCTTCTGCTACTGTAGCCTATCTGCTTCCAGGTTGGATGTGATGTGCGTTCAGAGATGGTCTTCTGCATACCTTGGTTGTAACGAGTGGTTACCTGAATTAGCAGTTTCTGAAATACTCATTCTGCTGCTCGGTATCAACCATGTCTACATGAGCAGTTACACAGGTGTACCTAATGAAGTGGCCGGTGAGTGTATCCATACATTTAAATCATAACACCCTCTAGTGGCTATAGTAATTATTATGAGTGCAAAGAAAGAAAACAGGGAATGTTATCATGCAAAGGTTAGGTTGGGTTCTGTGCAGCACTGGTTCAGACTGTCCTTTTGCCAAAAAGGCCAATATAGGTTATAGGTGTACAGGCAGCGAAAAAAAAAGGGCTATGTCTCAGTATTTCACCATCGCCTGTAATGCACCCGCCGCCATCTTGGCCCACCGACATAGTAGTGATTGACAGCAAAGCAAAGTTTAAAAGGGCAGGTTCCCATGCTCGGTTGGAGGCTGAGGTGGCAGATGGGTCGAACAAGTTTTGAACAAGTGGTAGACTTTCACCCAGGAGAGTGGGGTTCGCGTCCCTTGTGAAAACAAAAGTAAACCATTTTTCACTTCCCATTCAATCCCGTTTTTTAAGGTAACTTAGGTTTTTTCCCGTAACTTGCAGCAGACACTTGACCTTTGTAACTACTTCATTTCCAGCATTTCCATACATTTATTCTCTGTTTAAACTCTTTTACATCGCCTTACCAGGAGTTTTGTCCTAAACCTAAGGTCAGTGGTTTTACAACATAAATCCACAGAAACTGCAACCTTTTTTTATAACCGTGGACTGTACGCTTGTGCTATTTTTAGAACGCGCAGTTGTGCCGCAAGCCGCACCGCGATACATACATATGTGCTGTGAAATGCGAGCTGCGATATGTGCCTGCGCGCCGTAATTTGTGGCACTGACACACGACCTCTTCTGCCGTTTATGTTGGAAAACTTGTTGAGTGGTTGCAAAAAAACAATATGACAACGGCCAAAATGCGGCACTTGAGGCATCAACTCCGGAGTCCACAAGCCATCGGGTGACGTCACACTGACATCACATCCACTAACATAATACAGTCTACGCTAATTACCTAAAAGACTGGTCATGTTCCCCCTTTGTTTCATAATAATGTACTGAATGAATGACACATCAAGAAAGATAACAAAACACCTTCAGAATAATTGTACAGTACTTTCTTTTTACTCCAGAGGATATCATCATTCAGTCAGTTATAGCTCATGCTGCAGCTGAACAACAATCTGTCTTTCAAACGTACAAAATGTTGCAGGATGTTGGAGGAGACTCATACATCTCCAGTCTGTGTTTCCTGGTGAGTCATCAATCATCAACATGAGTAAGACCGTCGCCCCCCTGTGCACCACGGGACGGGGGAAGATTTCAAACTTAGAGGTCAGCACCTTCACACACACTTATCCTTTGTATACAGTTAAGTGGCAGTCCAGTATGTTTTTATATATATATATACACACACACACACTGGGTACAAGATGTTTTGTTGTCTTCGCTTGCATCATTTGAAATGTTTGGAGCAACACAATCTCACTGCTGATGATGTTCAGACTGTATGACACCAGAGCCAATTTATTGCAGACAGGATATGGTGTATGCGAGTGTATGTGTGTGTGTGTGTGTGTGTGTGTGTGCAGTCTATAAGACAGCCTGGGGGTTAATTAGAGAATAGTAAACAGAACACATGTGGCAGCTTAATATCCCCTCTGCCTTACAGCTTATTTCACACCCCACCCGCTCTGTTGCTCTCTCCCTGTTGTGTGTGCGTGTGTGTGTGTGTTTATCTGTATGGTCGGGGTCATGGGCGTTCCCCCACCACCTATCCCAGAGGCACCAACCCCCCCTCTGCACCCACACCCAACACACCCACCCACCCACCCACACACAGCCGTGACGGTGCTGGTGCAGGTGTGTGTGTGGTTCGGAGGTAATTTAAACCAGATGAGGTGGTGTCTTTCAGCCTGTGGCCCCGTCACTTCATCAATATCGGGGAAATGGAGGGATGGAGGAATGACGCGATGGATGGATGAGTGGAGGAGAAGAAAGGGGGGAAGCATTGTCTCACAAAAAGGGTAACGGAAAGAGGACAAAGGATTATGGAATCTATCTATCTATCTATCTATCTATCTATCTATCTATCTGAAAAATGTTGCTCTGACTTTACAGTCCCAAAGATTTTGTTTTTACCTTAGGAGGGCAATAACATACTGGAAAAAAAAGAAGAAATCCAACTTTAGATTGGCTTTGCAAATCCTTTAATTGGTTATTGGTGGGGTTTTTTTGTGCTGGTTTTACAGTCTGCAAACTGAACAAAAATTGAGCCGAATGTCCTTAATACTGTACTTTTTGGGAGTAACTTTTAAAAACAGAATCAGAATAAGCTTTAATTGCCTAGTATGTACCAAACATTGGACTCTCGTCTGTTGTTGCTTTGAGTTTACATACACAGAACAGACATAAGGATAAAAACAAGGACAATAAGGATTTTCAGACATAAATATGCATTTAAAAAGTTATTTCATAGGACAGTAGGACAATAGTGCAAAGGGTGCTGGAATAAATAAAGAATGATAAATGTAACGCTTACCTACATGAGTTAGGTGGATATGACGGTATATAGCGGGTAAATACAGCATGTTTGACAGATATGGACATGTTTATTATTAATGAAGACTCACTGCTTACTGGAGAAAAGCTGCCACAGCAGCTGTTAGCGAACAATTTTGAGTCAATTAAAATATGTACATATGGTTCATATCCCCAGTTGTAGAGACTTAAAGCCTCAAGCATTCTACAGTATGCTTTTATTGTCAATATTTCCCATAAAGAGACTACGACATATGGGCAAAAAACAACTTAGAGGAAAACTTTGCTCAAGGAGAGGACTCAGGCCTCAGGTCCAGTTTGAAAAATACAGAAGTTTCCCTTGAAAAGCTTTTTAGAAACAGTCTGATAGAACATTTTAACTTATTTAAATTGTAACTTTTTTATTGTGAATTAATTTTGACTAAAACCAACAATCCGCTGGTTTGTCTCTTAACACTTCAGAACTATCCCACCATTTTTGTTGCACTTTTCCCATCAGTCACACTGAATATTTAAATCTTTTAAATTGAAAGACTTTAAATTTCATCTTAGTACATATAGATTTAAGTTCAAAGTAAAAAAAACTTCCATGACACCAAAAACCCCTGCGAGTGTGAATTGTAAGTCCTTTCTGTCGGCGCTGAAGGCAATCATATTCACTCATCCATCGCACACTTACTCTCCCCTGCGTCTGTTCATTGTCAAACTACTGTCTGTTTATGATGCCTCTTATTTCCTAATTATAACTACAAATTTCATAGGAGGTCTGGTTGCCGCATTTAAGGCATTTACGCTTGACGACAGGGTGCTTTTTCCCCCGAGCGTCGTAGTCTGAACTTCGGCAGTTCTTCCAGCGTGAACCAGCGACCGAGCAACAAAAGACCAATCTGTTAGACCAATAAATGAGCAGTCAGGTGTGTGTGTGTGTGTTTCCGAGCAGTAAATGAACACTCTCTCTATCTCTCATCTATCAAAGGCTTGACACCAGGAGCAGCTGTGAGAGCGCGCGCACACACACACACACATACATACACATACACACACCCTCTCTACTACTTTAGCAATTTGGGATAATTAGCCTACTATACAATGTCCGCCTGTGGTCCCCAGGGGTCCTGTGGGCTGTGTGTGAGTGCATGTGTGTGTGTGTGTTTCTGTGTGTTTCTGTGGGTGTCTGGTAAGGATCAGCTGTGTTAAGCGTCCCGTGACATCTAAACTACTAATTCATTGCTACATTAACGGCATTGATTAACATACGGCTACACACACACACACACACACACACACACACACATCTGGGGAACACCTTGTGATGCCTTCAGCTGTTTTTCTGACAGCCAAACGGGTTTTGTGGGTCGGTCTAAACACAAAAGAAACAGTTTGCACACACACACACACACGTTTTCTCATCTTTTGGTACAAAATACTGTTTCTACTTTTATGTAGAATGTAAAATGCCATCGACTACATCTAATGGGCTTTAAAGCTGGGAAAACTTGTTTTGGGTTAAAATTCCATATGAACCTCTCAGCATATTGTAATTCAAGTGATCTGGGAGAAAACTAGACTTCTGCACCTCCTTTTAGCTCCGTTTTAAGTCTTCTTCACCTAGCCTATAAGGGAAGAGCCAATCACACATCATTTCAGAGAGAGGGCGTTCCTATTGGCCTTTCTACAATTGCAGGCGCACATGCACGTCCCTTCAGATGGTAAAAGCCTTATTCAATGGTGGAAAAAAAATGCAATTCCAGCATTGGCAACAACTGCCTTTAATGCGAAGCAATCCAAAAATAAAGAAGAATGATTAATTAAAAAGAGAGTTTAGGAGAGTCTGACAAAACAATACAATGAAACGTGTTAATAGCAGTAAAGCGTTTCTAAGATGGAGAGAAAATGTTGCTAATGGTTTAACCTTCTGCTTACTGTTTCAAGGCTGAGGCTGATATTGACATGTGTTTGTGGCTTGCCATAGCCTGAAATCACAGTCTGTCACCTCAAAGGGCTTTACGGTAAGATCATTCCTGTCGAAAAAATGCTTTCTTCAGCTTTAGTGGGACGAGTAAGTCACAATTTTACTGCAGAGAAAATGTGTGGAGAAGTTAATTGTGTGCATTTCAGTATTTCAGGAGTGATGTAACTCTCTTGAGGACAAGGAAACCAGACTGGAAGATTGAAGATGGTTGATTCACATTTTGTATTAATAATCTAAATCTGAAAACTAATGAGTAACTTAACCTGATGAACATATGTAGTGAAGTAAAAAGAACAATATTTACCTCCCAAATGTAGTGGAGCAGAAGTATTAAGCAGAACACTTATGTAAAGTATGAGGACCTCAATATTGTACATAAGCACAGTACATATACATAGTTACTTTTGTACTGTGGATGAAAAATAAAGTAAAGTTTAGAGGCTCTCTGCCCTAAATGGAGACATTTAAAGTGTTGTGAAAACTGAAGGATATTCTGTTTGTGTGTTTTTGTGTTTCGTTGTTGTGGCTGCAGACAAGCAGCCAATCGTGACTGGAGAGCAGAAGAGTGCAAAAAACATCTGTGCGTATTTCGTCTCAGAGCCAGTGACCAGGGAACACACACAGTACACACACACACACACACACACACACACACACACACAAACAGTTTATGTGTGTGTACTGTGTGCATGTAAGACAGAAAGATAATGATGTATAACTGTCTCTCTCACTGCTGCTATTAAGCCCCAGTGTCCTACTGTGACAAGAGCCAGGTGCTGGTGGGGGAGAGAGCGAGAGAGAGAGAGAGAGAGAGAGAGAGAGAGAGAGAGAGAGAGAGAAGAGAGAGAGAGCGAGCAAGAGAGAAATCAAGTAGCAAATCAATAACATCTTGATTGGAGATGATTACACTCCTCATTCCCTCTCTTCCTGTGTATATGTCTAAGTGCGTGCATGCTATTTTTTGTCATCATGATCTCCTCTTGTCAGCTCCTTCTTCACAATCTGTCCAATCACACACACACACACACACACACACACACACACACACACACAAGCATATATCACACCCATACACCTCTCGCTCTGTCTTTGGCTTTCGTTTTACAACAAAAGACTCAAATAACTTTCAAATTAATTAGAATTGTGTGGATAGATGACAACACATATCAATATAGAAACGATGTCTTCTCTATTTTGAAATATAAAAAACCCTGCTCCTACCCTCTGGTATCAGGTATCGGTTCATTCAATGAGCTCCCATATAAACGTGTATTGTTGGTGGCGCCATCTAGTGGCAATTGTAATTATTAACGACACGAAGGTGGAGGTTATGTTAGGTAAGTGTGAAAGCAAAGGGGGAAGCAAATTAGTTTAAAGCATGAAAAGTTGCTAGAAGTGGGTGAGAGGGGTGCCTGTCCCATTTGTAACAAGTTAAAGAGAACACACAGTTATATCCTGTCACCACAGGCTGCCATGCACATCCAAAACTGACACAAAATGGATATCCTGTGCGTTAAACAGTTATGCCAAGGGTTTCCTGACCATGCATCCGTATGTGACAAGTTTAGTTAATCTACCCTTCTATAAACAGTCATGATGAAAGTGTTCTTCAATCGACAATCTGGTTTCATTCATTTTGTGCTGCCACAACAGCGACAGAAAGCAAAAGCAACTCCAGTAATGACGAGAGCTTGATTTACACCAAGTATAATTGTGCACATGGCTGAGTAGGAAATTGTGTGCAGACTCAAGCAGAGACCACACTGATTCCTGAGTCATCTGCAAACATAAGGCGTTTAATTTGCGTATCTAACAGAGGGGGACCAGAGATATCTGATTGTTCAAGTGATTTTGTTAATTCACTGATCCTCAGTAAACAGTACTGGAGTAAAACTACAAACATGTTTTACACTTCTCTGTTTCTGTTCCACATTGTCATTTTTTTGCATTGTTCAAAAGCGAAATCTGAAAAGCAGGAAAAGGCTGCTGTTGTTTGGAGGGTATATGTATTGATCAGGGTGTGATCCTTCTCTCTGACCTTATTGCTCTGTCTACAGCCTATTGAGAAAAAGAGAAATTGAGAGAGAGGGGACCATTGTTGCTTTCATTGACCCAGCCATAAAACGACTATTTGCATTTCCTTCTTGTCTTCTTCCTCTTTTCTCCTCTACAGTAACTGCCTGTTTATTACTGCAGCTCCATCTCTCTGTCTCTGCTTATCTTTTCACCCGCTCTCTCCCAGAGACAAGCCGAGACAGAGAGAGAAAAAAAAATCAGACAATGATGGAGGTAAAGAAGGAGCGAGGGAGGTAAACACAGACAGACTGACAGGAAGAAATAAGAGATAGGAAGACATGTCTGTGATCTCTGTGTGAAGCTGATCCCTGCTTGGCCCAATTCTTTATCTCTACACCTCTCCGTCCCTTTCGCCTCTGTTTGTTTATTCTTTTATTCTGTCATATACATCCTTCTATACACTGACTCATTTTAGAACTGCCAATTGCAACATAAAGACTTTAGATTATAAATTATAAGTTGTGACCCCCATTTGCAGTTTCTCCATCGTTATCTCTTTTCTTTGTCATCTTTTTCATCCTCTCTGCAGGTAGTGATCCCTCAGCTGACATGTGCCTCAGCACCCCACAATTACTGTCACGTTTGGTTAAAGATTAAAAAGAGAAGGGTGAAGTGATAAGCAATTAGGATGTGATGTGATTTCATTATCATCGTCTTAGGTATCTGTTCACCTCCAGCAGTCTTGATGTTTTTATTTTTAAAAAGTGCAGTGCAGTGCATTGTTTCTATTCAACAATTTGACCCCAGGTTGCCCCGTGCAAAACTTTTGGCTGCTATGTCTCTCCACTTAATGCCTATTTTAAAAAAAAATATATATATAGTACAGTGTAGCAAACGAGCAAACTGTGGAGCAGCACAGAAACATAAACAACAACCAGTTGCCTCAATTGCGATCCCCACACTCACATCGCTTGCAACGAGGCAAACAGAGTTGTTTTGAGCTTAAAAATTGGTCATTTCCCCCTATTTCAGTGACATTTTGGAGGTGAAATATGCCTCAGACATGGTGCTGTTGGCTGAAGGCCACATTTGAACTTTAAGCATGCAGGTAAGAGATGGCAGAGTGACGAAATGAGATAGAAATCGATTGAAAAAAAAGTTATCAGTTCTTTCTATCACTGCGATTCAAAACTCCTTTTCTTTAAGTAACCATAAAGAACATTGTCCTTCCTCTTTAACATACTACACAAGGAATTTCTTACAATTAGGCAAAAGAAAGAACTGAATACATCCTGTAATTATACAACCAATTAATTCAATCATTCCTAGAGAAAAATATCCGTATATACAGTATGCTACAATATGCACAACAGGGTGCTTTCCTTAAGGGCACCTCAACTAATTGCTGCAGCATGAAATGGGAAATTTGCATATTTTATATCTTACTTAAAAGTTTATTTTTGGATGAATGGTCCAGTGCCACATACAGTACAACAGTATGTATTGCCTAATTAATGTAACTCCGTATTTACTCACTTGTTAGCTAGATGTGTTTGTGGTCTCGATCAACTCCTGGGGGAAATATTTGGCTCTTTTGCTGCCAATTACTCCACTTTGTTCACCAGCTAATTGCTAACTGAGTCTGTCTGTTGTTCGGTAGTGGAACAGGTAGTGTGCAGTGCCTTTTTCTCTGAAAGGAAGACTGTTGCAGCCAAAACAAGTCTATGAAAGCAGTAAGAGTGAACCAAAACAGAAAAGTTGTGGGTTGGACAGCTAAACAAAGAGCTGAAACTCATTAAAAAGCTTGGTAAAGCTGAAGGGAAGTGAAGAAGCGAGTGGTAAGCAACTATGATTTCATTTGATACAGGAGGTACAGTGCATCTCCATCCACCTGTTTAAAGCCCATTTTCAATATGCACATTAAATAAACAAAAAACAGAGTGGAAAAAAATCTTGAAAAATTGCCAAAAAGTTTTTACGCTTGGCTTAGGTGGAAAAATTGAGCGTACTGATAAATGGGACAAACTGCAAAAGAAACAGACTCCTCACAGTCCACACAGATCATGTGGAGATTTATACATTAAACAATCAATCTTGTTATACCCTCTACTGTAACGGTATAATGTTTTACCCAACTGGAGACTTGATGGCCCCTATTGCTTATCTATGAATCAACTCCTGATAACCACATTACAGAAGTGGATGGAGGTTTTTCTGATTTCCGATACATTTGTATGGAAACCTGGCTGGTGCTATTACAAGCATACCACTAGCTCTAGCTGCTTTAATAAAGTAATCAAAAATTAACATAGTTTATTTAAGAAATGGCAGTTGTTAGATCTAATTGGCTCCAACTCAGCAGATAACAATATATTTGGGCTGATATTAAGCTAAAAATGGGATAGTATAACAAAAAGTGCCAGTTTCTTTCTCCATTGCTCTTTCTTTTGTTGGACAGTATCTTAAAACACTCTGTTTCACAAACTGGACAGAGAGAGGAAATGAAGAGACAGATAAGTGGTCTCACATCCTCAAAGCCAAAAATGTTATTTTGGTGAGCCAAACTTTTCACATGTTGGAGACAGACTTTCTATCCAACTCATATACCAGGGTGTGCACGTGTGTCTGTTTGTGTGTGGATGAAATCTCAGCACAAACACCTTCCTGTTTGTGTCACGCCACCCTCCTCCACCTCTGTGTTTGACCTTGTTGCTGCAGAGACCGGGGGGATGGGGGAGGAGAAAGAGAGTGATTGGGGTTGACGGTCAAATCTCCTTCTGTTAACGAGCTGTCATCTGCAGGCTGGAGTTCCCACACATCTAAACAGACGTCAGGTTCATGAGCTGCTGACCTGCTATTCACACTGACCCGTTATAATTAATAACAAAAACTCCCATCAAGATTTGAACAATAAAGTTCTCCATGAAAATATCCAGGATAGTTGTAACTATTGCCTCTGGAGCTCTCTTCATGTTAGTTCACTGTCTCACACACAGACACACACTCGCAGCTGTCCTTAGGGTCACAATTTTGAACTTTTGACCTTCACGGTCAGAGGTCACGGCCAATCAAGAGTCTAAATGTGAACAGAAGGGGCAATGGACTCCCTCGACTGTTCATTACAGCTCTCCCTCTCTTCCTCTGTGTAAGTGTGTGTGTGTGTGTGTGTGTGTGTGTGTCAGCAGGTTAAGAGTCTTTCCATTGGCACCATAGAGACACAGTGAATAGACTCTAATGACTGATTTTATCCTTTCACCCCCCTCTCTGTGTGTCTTTTTCTCAACGTCAAAGCTGAAATCAGAGTCAGAGTCACGAGTTGCAGGACACGATTCACACAAGCAGTCGACTCTATCTGACCTCTAATGCCTCAGGTTGCAAAAAAAAAGATGATCAAGCAAATGCTTTCTCTAATGCTCATTTTGTAAGAATGTTATTTAAAACAAAAGAGGTGCCTTTCAGATTATTCTTTTCTTCCGCTCTGAGACATCTTTTCTGTGTTTTTATCAACTGTATGCAAAAGACAGCGTGGTGTGGGGCTGAATAAAACGCTGAGATCTTCTGCTTGATGAAGCATGTTTTCATTAGACTTTGCAGCAAAATCGTGTAAAACGTGGTTGCTGTCAGATGGAGGAGTTTCGTACAGCGGTGTCTTTCTCAGCTCCTTCCCACTCAGTGACTGCACATCAAGAGGCCAGTGTATCATCAGCTGTTTGTCACACTAGTTACTGTTCTGCCGAGTTGTCATTCTCTGCTGGTAATGATCTTCGTCTTTTATTTTCCGAGCTGGGGTCTATTAGTTCTCTATTTAAAACCCCAATGGGGGAGGAGACCTCTGTGTGTGCAGCTATCAGCGGGGAGCACATCGGAGACTCTGCAGGTCTGACGGTCGCTGATAAGAGCTGCATGATTAACACACAGACACACAGGCGCACACACACGCACAGACACACGCACATGCACGCACACACACATAGAGAGCGAGGGGCTGGTGGTGGTAGTCTATTGTTGGGGGAACAACAGACGTCTGGGTGAGTGCTGATAATCAACCATCAAACCAGATTTTACAAAGCATTTTCTAGAAAAGCGTGACAACATGGAAGAGCGTTCACATGTTCTACTTCAGCCTGACACAACTAACAACAGAATAAAAACAAATCACAGTAAAATGCACAGTGAAAAGCTTAAACTAAATAAAATGCCAACTAATAAAAGTTTTTATATCCACATATTATCTTGCTTTCAACCAACAATATATTTGTGTGCAATTAATTCTAATATGTTAGTTACACTTGTCTTACAAAATAGACAATATTTGGGATGGCTGTTGCTGCAAAGTGACATGTTATTGCTAATCAAATTGTCCATGTTGTCGCACTGACAGACTGAAATTATTTTCTTTATTTGCATGTCATGTACACAACATGTCCATTCCTCATGGGTTAGGACCCTAGAAATACAGTTGCAGTCTTCCAACATTTCATCACAAAATTACAACTCGATTGTAACAAAAGTATTGTGTTTTTTCTCCCAGGTTTGGGAAATAAAACCTGCTACAGAAAGGATTCCTTTCCTGAAGCACAGCCAGAGTTTCTCATATTCAATAAACCTTGCAATAAACCTGCTGATCTTTAGCGCTAATGGTAATGCTCCTGAGTGCTACTGCGTGCAGAACTGAGTGTAGCCTATATAACTGTGTCACATACCTATATAGGCCAACATAGCACACATAGCGTTTTTAACCCAAACCACAATCTTTTCCTAAACCTAATAAATAGAACATCCATATATGTTGTTTTAAGAGTCATTTACAAATGACCTGCAGTCGATATGTTTATTAGCAATTATACAGAGAACATAAATTGGGGATGCATTTCCTCGTGCAAATTAGGTTTATAAACAGATTTTTTTTTTCACTTTACTATTCTATGACTTCTTTTTTTTTCTTCTTTTTTTTTTTACTTTTTAGACCGCTTAAAGAGACTGAAGATGTTAGAAGACATTTATATGTCTGGAGTAAGAATAGTATTTTTGTTTTCAAAATGTATAGAGCCACAGTTTATTGAGATAAAGCCTTGGCCCCCTTCATGCAATGTCAAAGAAGGATTATAATTGTGCAAGGTCAGAATGACTTTAGTTGACTTTTGAAGCCCAAAATTCAGTTAACTGGTCCACACAGTCCTTCATTAACTGAGCAGACCTGAGCTGACTTAACCCGACTTCCACTGAGCTTTGTGTGACAAAGTTGAATTACTCTGAGCTGAGAAACTGCAAAGAAAAAAAAGCCCTCAAAAGTGCTCAACCCTAAAACCATTAAAGCATGTCTTTCTAAAACTTTCCTGTCATTTATTCCTCATTTATCCTCTGATCCCCTCTTCTGTTGTCTCAACTCCTCCAGAGTCTGTTCGAGGCTCTGCTGGGGAACGTTTTCCTAATTTATCCCTTCCTCCCCCCAACCCCCCCGCCTTCAGTCCTGTCCTGGGCCCCTTGTGTCATGGAAATCCTTTGTTCCCCCTGCGTCCTATAACACATGCACACACACAGATGGAGTGAGTCAGTCTATTTCAGCGGTCTCAGTGAACAATGATACCCTTTTGTTGGAGAGTTGTCTGACAAATTAGGAAAAGTGAGCAGAGACATATCTGGGAAAACAAAAAAAAAACAACAACCCAAATATCTTTCAAGGCTCATTATGGTCATTAAAAAGTTAATAAAAATAATAGTCAGAAAAACCCTTTTGGAAAGAGAGGAAATAATACCTTCTGTTCTTTTGAAAAAGCCAACTTTTCATGGGCAAATGAATTAGATTTAATACCCTGATGAAAAAAACATAATGATGAGAAATAAAGATAAAATATTTTTTTATTTAATAATGGCATCAAAGCCTTTTTATCTCTTATCATTAATTTGGTCTTTTTTTGAAAAACCATCAGTGTGGTCTACGTGGTATCTGTATCCTTTTATCTTTGTCTGAGCTGAAGGGAACCCAAGATATGATCCAGTTCTTCTCCACTAGAGTAGATACAGTATAACTCAATGGAATAAGTGCAAGGCTTTGCAACTCTGCGACACTGGAATCAGCAGTATCACCGACAGGGAAGCAGAGGTTCACTGGAAATGAGGAAAAAGTGATGGAGAAGGATTGGCCGATGCATGTGTACGTGTATTTGTGCCAAACTTCTATATGATATTTTCTCCTGATCCGTTTACTGTCTTAGCTGACCAAGAAATTCCTGTGCAATAATCCACCCACTATAGAGAATATAAGATTAATAAAATTCTATATAAATAAATTGACATTGACAACGACAGAATATAATACAGCTCCATCATCTGAGCCTTATGAGTGTGTGAGAGAGTCACTTTTCAAGAAATTATTTTATGATCCTTTCTGTCTATGACGTCTTGTTTTTAAGTTCTGGTTTGTGAAACTTCAGGATGCTAAAATGCTTTAATTTAGAAAATAACTGTTGATACTTCTGATTCTTACTGAAGCTGTGGAACAATATGTTTAAACCTGTGTGTAAAGGCCTTAATAATGGAATATCAGTGCATTTACTGAATGAATAGATTATATGGCTATTGCAGACACAACATGAAAAATCGTAGAGATTCTCACATTAATCAAATATGAAGCTAGGAGATTTAGAACTCAGCAGCACTAAAATGAGAACAGTGTGCGAGGAAATTAGATTTGGTTTTAGATGGATTTGGTTTTTTACATCACTCTATATGTTCACACATGACCAGCAAATGGCCAAATCCCCTGTGGTTGTTTGGAGGCCATCAAATCAACTGTCAGTCTTCTTTCAAATCATCAGGTGCAGGACTTAGATCTTATCTTTCTGTTGACAGTGCTTTGTGCTGAAAAGGGATGAGCCAAATTAGCATGCGAGGAGGTATGTGAGCGGCTGATATGAACTGACCTGATTTGAGCATTTTGTCTGTGATCACAGAGCTCCCCAGAGGTTTACCGAAAGACATATTTTTCTTTGTAAAATAGGTGGTATTTGTGTTAACTCTGTAGCAGCATTACTCTCTCATGCTTTTCACTTTTCTTGAATACAAATTACCTCTATTGTGTCCAGACTGATAGCAATACAAGCCTGACTACATCTGGTTGGCTGTTTTGATCCCAACAACAGAGATCAAAGCACCAGATCCTCCATAATGTCTACACTAAAACAAGAAAGAAACAGTGGCCATATAGGTCATCTGTGCGAGCAGCTTATTACAACCCATATTTACATTTGTTGTTAGGCAGCAATCTCTCGTGTCTTATTATGACAGGAGCAAAGGAGAAAGTCAGACAACATTGTATAAGGGTGACAAAGTCCGTTTAGGAATGAGGTTGGGGTGGATTGATTGTCAAACAAACACAGGATTTGGAGACCACTGTTCCATGTTAAGGTATTTTATCGTATGTACATTATGACATCATGTACTATGTCACTTTGTCACAAACTTATGAACTTAAACATTGTTTTAGTTTTTACAGAAACCTTGATCTTTTCCTAAACCTAACCAAGCAGTTTTGTTGCCTGAACTTAACCAAGAAGTAGCACTTCACAACGTTTACCACCAGTGGTATCATTAGTTATATGTTTAAACATTAGTATTTTAAAAGTATTTATCATGTCATCGAAACCACTGTGAGTGAATCTAGTGTTTTTAAGGTTTTAGCATACAGTAACTGATGTGTCAGTGTTTTTGTTCCGATTCTCTGTACTGACTCCCTGCACTGGTGCACCGCTGCCAAAGATGGTGGCATCTGGAGAGGTTCTGCAGGTAGTCAATAAGCTTATGTTTTTAGGTTCATAAAATATACCCGAATGCTCATATATGTAGGATATTACTACATGCATTCTTGTAATCTTGCCTTGCAACATCTGCTGTTGCTACTAGCTGGTCTGATCAGATAGAAGCCAGCAAACCTGTTCATGCAGCCTTCTAGCTACTCTCAGTGTTGCCAGATTGGTTAAAACACCATTATTAGAAAAATGTCAGTACTGGGACAAACCAGAAATGTTTTTGTTAATCCACTCAAGTTTAACTGCCAAATCTAGCAACATGTTTTAGGTAGAACTATCCTGATCTGGAATGAATCATTTTCAACCAATCGAAGGCAACCAGGAAATACCAAACCTGTACTACACATACTGCCGTCGGGTGGAGAAAAGTGCACACCCTAATAGATCACAGGCCGTGCATTTAAAAATGTGACAGATTCAAATTAAACAGAACAGTCATATATGTGTCATTTTGGGAATCATTGGCAAACAACCTACAATATTCTGCTGTTTAGATATGAGGACACATTGGACACATTATTTCATTGATGTGAAAACTTTTTAACACCAGATTTCCAATTTTGCTGAAGTTCATTGAAGTACTGTAGAAGCATATGCTCCTTTGTGCATTTAGAAAACTCTCCCACCTTAGTTTGAGTATAACAATCTTTCAGAGTTTAAAAAAAAATCCCCAGTAATGAAGCATAATATGAAGCTGAACCTGTCTGACTTTAATGAAAAGTTTTCAACATCCCCAATTCACTGTGGCCTAAATAAAAAATATACAGATTGTATTCATTTTTCACTGATACAATAAACAAAAACAAAACCTCACACATTCATTTGAGGGAGAAAACCGGTAATTAATATATAAAACTAGGGAGAATAAAACCCCCCACAACAGAACAAAGCCAGATGTGTGCCCACAGTGTTTCATTAGGGAATGCCACGACTGCAAACATACTGTTGCTCCCACAAACACAACAACAGCTTAACAAGATAGCACAGGAGGTTTAACAAGCAGGTTACTTCCTTGCCTCTCGGGCTGATAAAAATGTTTGTTTCCATGGCAACAAAGCATTGTTATTTTACAATCCACTCTTAACTGTCACCCCTTCAACTTTTTTCAGCGTCTCGTATTTCTCTGTTCCTTCCATCACAGCATCCCCTGCTTTTTTATCCCTCGGTGTTTATCCTTTTATCTTGACCTGCATCTCTGTCGTCTTCTCTTTCGCTCTCTCATCTCTCCATCCTCGCCCTTCTTCTCTTTTTCCCTCTTTCGCTATGTTCCTCTCTCTGCTTCTCTTTTCCTCCACCCATCTCCACTTCCTTCATTATAAAGCTAAGAGGATTTGGTGGTGGTGGTGGTGGTGTGTGTGTGTGTGTGTGTGTGTGTGTGAGTGTCCCTAGACCCAATTAACCCCCTGAATCTCTTCTCTCTGCTGAGTTGTTGCACAAAATGAGAGACAATTTAAATAACTAGCTTTAGGTGTGACATTTTCATGTTTGCAAATGGAGGCTTAATTGTCCGAGGTCACGGGAGCAGCAACACACGAATTGTCTTTTCCTCATATGAAGGTTAACGTGTTGACACAGCTGAGACCCCAGCTAAAATAGATCTGCATATGGCTTCAAATCAGAGGCGGATTGCTTTACAAATATCACAGTTTGATATCTTTTCATCTCAAGAACATCGCTGCCAATCAAAACTGGCTTTGCTTTGCTTGTTACCTCGCTAATTTTAGCTGATTTTCAGTTACTCATCTTATTTCCTTTGAATCTTGGAGAGGTGACATCGACTACACTTGACTAACTTTGTGAAAAGCAGTCTTTGAAGATGTCTTAATTTACACAACAGTGGGGAGGGTGAACGTATCAGTGGTGCTCCTGCTGGCTGCATTCAGTCCAATTAGGAAAAAGACATTCTGTAGGAATGGGAAATATTATTTAAGTGCATGCATTCAACCATTAGACTTCCTGCTGAAAACGATAAAGGAAATATGCATTACATCTCAGCTGAGCAAGAAATTAGTATCAGCACAGGGTTATTGGTTTAATAGAAAATTAAATCACTTTCATTTTTACATACATCTTTTTTTCAACAGTTATAGTCTCTTCTTACTGAGTCTGAATGCAACCATTAAAAGCATTTCCTTAAAGTCCCTGCTAGATTAATAAAGCCTTTTTTTTGGTTTTGCTTTTTTCTGTATTATCACTTTCTGTACTGTGTCTATATGTTTGAGGCTAAATTCATTGATTTCAGCAAGCATGAAAGAAAACATAAAAACATCACTTACTCTTATTTAGATAAGGAGACAACCTAAGAGACAACACTCCTAAATGAACCCCTGAGCTTTTGTATGATGGACAAACTTAAGTTTGAAAATTAAGGTATGCAACTAGTCAATGTTAATTGACTCTTAATTCATCAGTTTGCAACCCAATCTCACTCCCAACTCATCAGATATTGCAGCTTGGTCAATGTCTTTATGCTTTCAAAGAGTGTTTTCACTACATCAAAGTTAACTGGAACATTCTAGTCACTGAAAAATGTCTTGTTCAGTGTTCAGATGGATTAAAAGACACTTTAAGGAGTCATATAATTCCATTGTGTGCATGTACCAGGTGCAAAATAACAATATGGCAACGGCCTTAAGCCAAAATGGCCACAGCCAAACCAATGACTAAGCCTACTATTACTGTACAGTCAACACATAACAAGCAGAAACTGACACATCAAAAATAGATGGTAGAGGCGTACCTGCCCCTGTATCTGATCAAGAACCAAGACTGACCAAGCTGTGGTACCTGACAAGTGAGAATGTGTTGCAATCTGTAAACTACTGGAGAGGTTTGTGATCACTTTCAGCTTTTCATCACATTTGAAAACAAGTGGTCCTGTTTTCTGTTATGTTTTTCCATTTATGTCTCATTATGTGCATTATTGCCTCATGTACTGTAGCCTACTGTGTCCATTGCAATTCAATCCTTACTGTAGATAAAGAGTTGGTAAAAAATCTAAATGTGTTTGAGTGATGTAAGATTTCCTCTAGAGCAGTGGTACTCAAGTCAACAGGAACAGCAGGGGTGGTGGCACTCAGGGGGTCAAGTTTTCAGAATTATTCATAAAAATTATCAATATATAAATCTAGCCTATCATACTTAGATTATTTTATTTTTATGAGTCTTAGAATCTGCAATTGTGTTGTGTGTTTCGTTCACATAACTAAGAATACAGTGTGACAAATTGGCTATGTTAATTATTCCAAGTGAATATTCTCTATCTTGTAAGGGTTCTTTGGCTGAAAAAACATTGAGAACCTTTACTGCTCTGAAGGAGTGAGAGAAGAAACAGCAGAAGCATTTCTTATCATTTCATGGCACCACAGGACCATGCACTGACACACACACACACACACACACACACACACACACACACACACACACACACACGCACACGCACACACTCAGTTAAAGGAGTCTAGAGGCTATTGAAGGTGTCAGGTGTAGGCCAGCTGTGAACACAGACTGGTTAATAAGCTGTCTTTGTTTGAATTAATGACTCATAAACCTGTCTATATATCTATCTGTCTATCTGTCGGTGAACATGTGTTGTCCCAGACTTGGGTTCATAAAGGTGGCTTCTCATCCAGAAGGGGAATAATAAACATTAGCACATGTTAAAATGATCGTTGATCAGCTTCATTCATTTAAGACTTAATATTTTGGAATTACGACTAGCTCAAGATTAGCACAATAAGAATTAGTTGAAGTTGAAGTTTATAGCAGCAGAAATAACAACAAATTTGTGTCATTACCAGCAAATGTCTTTTCTTGAAATGTTAACTGTCAGTGTCTGTCACAATACAGAATACTGTATTGGAAGATAAATACATCATTGATGTCATAAGGTGTTCAGATCTTCATGCAATGGCAAATTCAATTAAGGGTAAAGAGATATAATGAAATTGCAGAGAGCTGAGAAACATAGTTATCCCAGGCAACACAAAGACTTTAATCACTGAAATATGAACAGATTGTTTAAAATGAATCCTTACGGCTGTTAGAAAACTTTCACACAGTTTAGAGAGATCTAATTTGCAGCTGTTCATTCTTTACTCTGACAGAGAGCTTTGCTTTGACTGTCATCTATAATCATAAGTGAAGGACATGGAGAAAGTATTACTCTGTCAAAGAGACTTTTATACTTATACAAGGTTGTTCTTGCCAGTTCCTTAATTGTATGGTCACATTAACACATCATCAGTCACGTATCTAATGAAATACTGAAAAATGAAGTACAAAAATGTTGGACCATGGTTACCTGAAAGTCATAACCAGGGAATATGTTCGCAAAAAACTCTGCCAGAAGGGTTTAGATTGACTGAAACAACTTAAATCTACTGTGGTCCATATGAACTTTCCGTGTTTGAAAGAATTATGCAGCTTTCTGTCCATGTAGTGAAAACTAAAGAGAGAGCACCAACAAGTTATATCATCCTCAAGTATTAAAAAGTTTTCAAGCAGAGCCGGGGATTTATTATGACTTATCTGTTCCCAGTTTAATATCAGTCCTCGCACAATCAAGACATTTCCTGGATTTCAATTGGAATGGTGTTTCATTGTCATAGATGGCAAAATTGCAATATTATTGGTTCTGTTAAAACTGCTATTTTATGGCATTTTTTAAGTATTATAATTCCATTAACTGTTACAGGATGACTTAGAGAGGGTTCTTCTTCTCTTTAAAAATGTTCAGTGAAAATAATTGTACTTGCTTTACCTCCATAAACATTTACTGGAAATGGTTCATGTATCATCTCTTGTTTGAGGTCATTGGGTATCAGGTGGCTCCATTTATACAGACCTAATTATCTGTCTGACTTTTATAACATTTATATAGACCCGGTATTTTATCACTTCACTAGTTTAACCACTGTTCAAACCGGACAGCATGTTAGTCTGGAAGAAGGAAAGCAGATTAGTTCAGTGCGTTGCTAGTCTGAAAATTAGTTTTTATTTTGTTTTATATTGCCCTCTCCACTGTGAAATGTATAATACTGTGTTTAGTAAGATAAAAAAAAACAGATATTGATTTTGTAAATGATGAACGGATGATGAACAAAGATTGAGTTGCCTGTTTATATATTAATCATTTAAATGAGCTAGTTACTTCGAGAAAGCCTGGGGCTGAAGGAAAAAAGCTATTTATCAAGATAAAATGTAATAATGATGGTTGGATGAAATGAACAATAATAATAATAACTAGGACTGCAAGCAGTACTGAACGGGCCCTCGCAGTACACGCGTGTCGGGGCATGCTGCCGTTGGGGTGTGTGCGTTACAGGGGCCAGTCTATACCACATGAATTTCATTGCCTTAAGTGTTATAGTGTGGCCACGGTACCAAATATGAAATTAGACTGCCACCACAGTGCCACCTAGGGGCTGATCAATGAAAACTTAAAGTGTTATCCTCAGGAGGGCATTGACAATAAGTATACCAAGTTTGGTGTTAATCCGACCAACCAATTTGGAGATATAAAATACTTCAATTTAAAGAGCACCACCTAGTGGTCATCGGCCAAAATTTTGGACAGAGCCTCAGGGGCTCATGGGGAAGTAGGATCTTGAATTTCATGTCATGCAGACACACCAATATGGAGATATGCAACACTTCGTGTTTTGTGTTGAAAATAGCGCCACCTGCAGGAAGTTGTTATTTAATAACTTGAGTATTCTTTGGGTTATCAAAATTCTTTTAATAACTTTTTGTTATTAGGGTCCATAGATGCTGTGTGCAAAGTTTGGTGCAAAACGATGAAATTGCCTAGGAGGAGTTCGAAAAAGTAGGTTTATGACATTTCGCGAATTTGCGAAAAAAACAACAAAAAACTCTAGGCGAAAATGGGCGTGGCCTATATCACAAGATTCAGCACAACTCAGTGAATGCATGGATATAAGGTTTTTGAATGTGCGATAAAGTATGTGGGAGTTATTAGCCAAAACGCACTTTCCTTTATTATAGCGCCAGCTAGTGGTGGAAATTCAGGATGACAATAGATTATAAAATATTTTGCCAGGTGTGACTTATATTTAAAGTTTCATGAGTTTTGGGGTATGTTCAGGCAGTGAAAAATGCAATCATTTGGGAAGAAAAATCATTCGAAATACAATAGGTCGTTGTCTGCTCGGGCCCTAATAATAAAATAAATGTATTTGTATAGAAGCTTTCATTCAAGAAATGCAGCATATAGTGCTTTACAATGAGGAAATTACATGACATAAATAGACATACAATGAGTTTTGTACTGTCTTAGCTTGTCTACATGCCTTCTACAATCTAAAAGCCCTAAAATTAAGCTAAACAAAGTCAAACTTTACTGCCTATAAAATCTGCTCATGTGTTACATAGATTAGTTTTGCAGTAAGAAAAGGAAACACATTGTAAAGTGCACTGAGAGATGCTGCATTTCAGTTATATAACGCTATAACCCCACAGTCCCCACATGGGTATCAGCTGTCTTATATCACCTACCATAATGACACACATGTGCCTAGTTAATATGGACCCAACTATCCGCCCTGCTGCTCACCATCCACCTCTCTCTTGGTATATATTTTGTTTGTTTGCTTAAAATTTCAGTCAGATACTACCAGAGTGTTTGTCCACAAACATTTAGCTTTATTTCCACTAGTGATAAAGGTATACTTTCCCTTTTCTAGAGCCCCAAATATAACCAATGTAACATCGCCTCAGGCACAGGGTTATCGTGATGATGTGTGATGATGATTACTGTTTGACAAGTTCATGTTCTGATTTCCCATGTCCATAGATAGGTCAGAGGTCAGGGTCAACAACAGGAGCAGCATCCCTCTCAGTTGGTAGAGAGTTCTTGCTCCAGGACAATATCAATCACGTTTGAACTTCACTCCTTGCACCCTTCCTGTCAGATTATTTAGTTATCACATACTTGTGTTATCAGTTCAAATCCAGATTTTTGTCTCACATCTTGTCTGTCTCACCTAATAAAACAGATATTATATGAAATAATACTTGGGGTGCAGAAGTCATCTTGAGGGTATCAGGTGCTCTGCGTGGGCCTATCCTAATGAGCCACATGTGACCAGTTAAGAAGGACCCATCTGATCTGCCCATTCGCCTCATTACCGCCCAATACATATTAATGTCCAGGGTCACATCTTATACATACAACATACATATTCATAGCACACATGCAGGGTCATATATGTATCTTAATGACATAGACATGACGGGTTTACTGGTGATATTCTGCTCTTTTCTTCTCTATTTTGTTTTATTATAGCCAGCTGTGTGCTGCTTTCTCTCTCTTTTTTTTTTAAACTTCTATTGTATTTTGTTTCGTCATACCCCTGCACTGTTCACATGTTAATGCACTGGACATGGCATATCCCTGGCCACTATTTTACTGAGCTGTCTTGTATTGCATGTGGGTTACACTGAATTACACTACTTTGAATAAAAGCAGTTGTTCTTAAATCTTTTGGCTTACAACCTCTTAAAACTAAGCAGAGTTTCTGAGTTTTCCTCCTTGTGTTATTTTATTTTAAGAATTTTTAGAGGCCTGAAGTCATAGAAATATCCAGTATTTCATCAAAAGAAAATTGAAAATGAACCTCTTGGAAGGTGTTCTTTGAAGACACAACACTGCACAAAACCCCCTCTAAGACCTACTACAGTCTGGCTTTTGTCTATTGTGGAAAAGGTTACAATTGGCAGGACAAATGACCCTGCAGTAGTCACTCCAGCTCCAATCAGCAGTAATGAAAACACAACATCCTGGTGGACACCCTAGGAGGACACCCTTTTCCTGCACAATGCTCATCTCAGCCGCAATTTCCATCCGTCTCTGTCCAAGCTGCACTTTAACATCGTTTCATATTAGCCATTTGAAAAAGAAACTGAGTAACAGATGTAAAAAAAATAAAATAAAACAGTACTAACCACCATAATATTTTATCTGGCTTCCATGATGCTTTCAACTGTCTATTAACCCTCTGTTCCAACTTGTTTTGTGATGTTGAACCTGAAACACCAGAAAAAAACAGAAAGGCATACTCCTCTACTGACAATGAAAAAGGAGTCTATTGCCTGTTTTTAGCGTATTGCCACATTTAAAAAACCTGCATATAATGCTAATTGAAATGAAAAAGGGGTATTAATGTCTCTGAAGGGCATGGATAAGAGTAGGCCACAGACGAGCAAAAGTGCAAACATTCTTAATCTCAACAAAGTGTCTTATGGACCTGAGGGTCAAACAAGGTGATAGGTTGACCCAGCTCCTTTGGAGGCAGGTTTTGAAGTGGAAAAGAAAAAGCTTATAACTATCATACACACGTCTGCACAGCTATAAGAGAGAAAAAAAGACCTTTTCAAACAGCTTTGTGCTTGTTTGCACATGTACAGCCCAGCTCATGTTCCAGCCTTTTAACAGAGCTCTTCACCACCACCATCACAACAAATACCTGTAAAGAAAATGCCATCCCAGAAATTTACAGGCTAATTTGTATATCATCTGAGAAGATGCCAACAAACAGCTGATCAGTCAATGAGTATGCTAACTTTGTGAGAACTCATTCAGCAAAGGTGTTTCTATAGCCCATTTAGCACATCAACTGAAAAAGTGTAAAAAGTTATTTGCACAATTTAGGAAGTTATATCAAATTAAGCTGTTTCCTTTTTTTATGCGATACTTCAAAATGTGCATTAAATAAGTGAATGGAAACACACATCCACTGGAGTGTAAGATCAGAAAACACTTTGAGTGGTAGTGGCAAATCATTTATTTAGAAATCCGTTTGAGAGACTTAAGACACTTGATGTCGTTTTTTACATTTGTGACTCATGTGTAACAGTTCTATGATACACTATATCAACACTACCTGCCTCACTATAGAGTATTCTAAGAACTAGACAAGCAGATGTATAATTAGACCGAAATGTATGTTTTTCTCAATGGCTCTTAAGTCATGGTCATCCATTACTACCTTTATCTATCTACTGTGACAGTCATGTTACTGTGAGCTGATTCTCCCTCTCTCTCCTTACGTTTAAAACCCTGTTTGACCTTCCATTTGTCCTCTATAAGTGGTTTTTCCCTCTTTATTTTTCTCCGTTTACCTCCCTCTCTTTGTTTTTCTGTCTGTCTTTCCCCCTCCTCCTGTTTCTCTCCTCCCTATTGCTCTGTGTCTCTCTCTGTCAGTTTTTGTTTACAAACCCTTTCATCTGGATATTGCTTTATATGTAAAAACCCTACTATTTGAATGGAGTTTTATTTAAAACCCTGTCATTTAAATAGCTCTTTAAAAGACAGAGGAATGAAAAGTCAACAAGGACCCTTCAATTGTATTTCCTGACAGAACACACACACACACACACACACACACACACACACACACACACTCGCACACCGCCTGCCTGTCTACATGCATCTGAGTCTATTATTATGCTAATGAGTCTCCAGTCTCCACATGTCCCCACACAATCTAACACACACACACACACACACACACACACACATGCACACACACACACACACACACACACACACACACACACACACACACACACACACACACACACAAACACATTTCGCTGAGCTCAGCAGTATAGCAGCACTCACAGGAAAAATAACGAGGAGTGGACAATTTCACCATCATAGAAATAGACCAGATAGAATTGGTATTTCCTGGTGTATCATCGATCGGCACCGAAAGACAATCAGTGAGAGAATCACACAATAACCCACTGACAGATACCTTTCAATATCTACCTTGTTGCTCTTGCTGCATTTGTCTCTTTTTCTGCAGCATAGAAACCAATATTTTATAAAATATTTATAAACTGAAATGGTTAATGAGAGTCTGTTTATTTTGCTTTACAAATACTCAGGTGTGGAGTTTGTACCCTGAACTGTATAAAAAATAGATGTATCATTGACAAGTTAAAATATAAAGAATAATCGATTCTATACTTTTAAAAAATGGTTCTTATTTTATTTAAAACTCACATTTTAAACCTGCAATAATATAATTTTTTAGCCACTCAGGGGGTGCGGGGTGGGTGGGGGGGACAAGTTGTGAACACAACACTGACATATAATCACCTTTATGTTGCTATGACGAATCACCTGAAGAAAACGCAATATCTATTGTCTCTTAACTTTGTTTTTGGGCTCTATCCTGAAGGAAATAATAGTTTATTTTCTTATTAAATCCATTATTTCTCAGATAAAACAGGCTCCTTGTTACAGAAGCATTGACTACTTTGTTAAGGTTAGTGGAGTTTTGCTATTTATTTTGCTAGTTATGAAACGATTGTGATGATGCTTTGGGGAACATTCACTGTTTGTTGGAAATGGGAAACAAACAATTGACTCTCACATTAAAGTCAAATGTTTCGTTGATTGACTTGTCACTTTAATGCTAACATTAAATTGAGACTCAAACGACTGATATTGTTTTGTCTTCTTTTGGGTGGTCTGAAGAAAGCAGCGAGAGTTAACTATGCAGTACATTTTTGGGCCGGATGACCAAAATAACGAGCTAAAAACAATGAAAAGGGGCTAAAAGCTGCATAAGGATATAAAGTCAGATGTTGATTCTCAATGGGTTCGGTGCTAGAAACAATCCACCATACACTAGGGAAAATAGGGCAGTGATAACTAAACATCAAAAGTAGACAATTGGGAGAAATAGGAAACTCTCTTGACTCTTGAAGCCTTTTAAGAGAATCTGACTACATGTTGTTGGTGTCTGTATCTTATATTATTAAGTCCATCTGAGAGAGAACAAGAAACCCCTTACAGTGCATCAACACATAAATAAAGCAGCAATGGTAAGTGACGACCAAAGAGACAGACAGACCAGACTGATAAGTAAAAAAGTAATGCACTTAACTACACAGACACACACATGCACATGAGTTTTAAAAGGGGCTCACACTCACACACATAGACTCCTTCTGTCTCACTCAAACATTTATCAATGAAGTACAAAAATAGGTTAACTCCAAGGACCTCACTGAATAGAACTTACATAAACGAACACGTCATTGCATTACATCACACACCATCATCCCGGCCGCCTGGATGTGTATGAATGGGGGTAGGGCTATGCATGTGTGTGTGTGTGTGTGTGTGTGTGTGTTGCTGTCTGCTGGCTGGAAGGGGGAATCTATTTGTTTGAGTGTGTAAACAGCAAAAGGGTGCATCATCCCTTCTGCACCACGTCTCTTTCCTCTGACACACAAATGAACATTGTGTAATGCAAAGTTCCACGTGAAGCTCTGACATTCTCTCTCTCTCTCTCTCTCTCTCTCTCTCTCTCTCTGTGAAAGACCATTCACCAAAAACACTTTCACCTCTCAGTTACATCAAGTAAATTCATTGGCTAATGCTGAGTCTGGGTTTAAGCACAGTAGATCTGATTGGCCCAGGGGGAACGCTGATTTGCATAAAGGCAACTCAATTGGTCGACTGCAGTGTAAAAGCATTGACCTGTGTTCAGTGCCACAAGAATTTGATTTTCAGGTTGATCCAATGGTTCCCAGCCCCTGAGAATCGTAAGGTGGGAGGGTGATTTTTTTTTCTGTAAACCATCTGTTATTATTGTACCTTTGCATTCACAAATGTTTACAGTGAAATAAGTTATGCTTTAAGAAAACCTTAATCCTGTTGGTGCTATAGTGTGAATATAGCCTATACCATAGATTTTACTATCTACATTTTTTTCAGGTCATAACACATCAGGTCAGTGATCGGCCATCTACCAATATTAGGCTATCAGTGAGGGTTTGTGGCCCTACTATTTGTGATGTTTCTGATGCTGCAGGCACTAGTTTATACATTTGCATATTTTTGGCCAATTGAGCATGTTTTTTTTGTAAATTTATAAGATTATATTTTTGGCTAAATTTATTAGTGCAGAGACAGAGACTGGAAACTTAGAGAGAGAGGGGTACGACATGCAACAAAGGTCCCGAGGTCAAAATCAAACAAGGGAGGTTGCAGTAACTTGGCATACGCTTTGACCACTCTGCTAAGTTGCTCACATATTGAGCATGGCAGATCCCGTTGATTGAAGAACCACTCTGATTTGCTGTTCATCTTAAGCAAATCAGTACAGATACAAAAGTGACAAAATCAACTAATGTCAAGTAGGCACACACAGAAGGCTGTTCTAATGACAAACAAGAAACAGGATTACCAATCTTGCTAATTATTTCTCGAAATGTTTTTGAGGTATCTGTTTACATCTAATTTATCATGTGCTTCATGCATCCTTCTCCTACAGGGATGTGTTTGGAAAGCCCCCAAAAACCATGCTGCCTTTTAATTTCATCGCCATAAAAATCAGCGTGAGCGCGCACTTTACACTACCTCATTAAATCCCTCCCCGGCCATCACAGCGCGCCGCTGCTGGTCCCACAAGACAAGATGCTCTTTTTTCCCCTTCTTCTGATGAATAAAATTAAGCACTTCCATCTCTCTCTCTCTCTCTCTCTCTCGCTCTCTCTCCCCTGCATATAAAGCCGCAACAGCTGATCTCGTGCATCAGAAAGAGCCGCAGCTCCGCACACGCAGAGGAGAGAGAAGAGAGAGGAGGTGAGGAGGAGAGAGTGAAAGAGAGAGTTAGCGACGAGGGGAAATGAGCTGTCCTGGTCTTCCAATTATAGGTTTTTTTAAAAAACATTTTTGAGCAATATTTTAAGGAACTGTGACGACATTTGGGCTCAGTTTGTGTCAGTCTCCGGACGTTTTCTGGACTCAACGGTTTGTCTTTTTGAACCGTCTTATCGTTCGTTTCTGACCGTTAGCCAACTCTTTTTTGAAGGCAGAGGGGCAGAGGTACGTCTAACGGTTGGTTCTTGACAAAAAAGAAAGAAAGAAAAATCAGACTGAGTTGACACACCTGCGAGGGAATTTCCATCGGAGTGTGTTCCGCTTCTTGCCGAGCTGCTTTCAAATCGGCGGAAACTTCTTCTCGTGTCTTTTTCTCCTCTCCGGTGCTGAACGGACAGCGGCGGTTGGCTGTGGCACGCAGGAGTCTCGCGCTGAGGGGAGCTGTCCGGTGCTGAAAAAACAACAACGGTTTGGAACGTTAGAAAAATAACGGTCATATTTCTTGTTTCGAAAAAACGGAATAAAACAAATAAACAACAGCAAGGACGACGTTTTGTCATCAGCTTCAACAGGAACTGATTGATTTCAATTTGATTTTTGACCCTTTCAGAGCTCTACAGGTCTTCCAGTGGCGATTTGTTGGAGGAGAACAGACTATTTTACCCCAAGGACATCCCAAAAAGGGTCAAAAGAGCAAAAATAAATGTTAGGTATGCTTATAAACAGAAGTACGTGATCTTTAAAAAGCCATGTCTCCTCTCCACTTTCGAGGCTGTTTGATTGGAGGGAGTGAACGCACCTTTAGCAGCTGAAACCAGGGATCACGTTATTGTTAAACTCAAGCGATTACGAGTGTCAACCATCGAGTTTGAAGTGGGTTGGAAGACAGAAGAAGAGTGTTTGATTTTTTGTATACATAGAGGAGCAACCACTGACCCATCATGCCTCGCTCTTTCCTGGTGAAGAAAGTCAAATTGGACGATTTTTCGGCTGCAGAGCTGGAGAGCTCATATGGTCACAGCAGGAGAGAAGCACTCAGTCTGCAATTCCATCATCATGACAAAGGTTAGTCACCCTACCACCTACACACACACACACACACACACACACACACACACACACACACACACACACACACACTCAATATATGCCATACATTATGCAGGGTATTTCTTTATCCCCAGATTTAAAGCATTAGTCATGACTCTTTCAGAAGGATGAGGAAAACAGGAATTACAGGGTCAAATGCTGGTCACAACCCAAAAATATACCAATCACACGCATTGAAAATGCCTTTTTCTTGCAAAGATTATTTCCATAGAACAGCATTATGTGGAGAAACAGGTCAGAGAGATGGCAGGGAGTGAGAAAATATTCTACCTACTGAGAAGCCCCACATGCTCACAGCTGTAAAAGAGGCAAACATTGTGTTAAGTAATAATATGTGATGAGTACATGTTGACCCATTGCATCACGGGGCAGAGGTCAGGGGTCTTTCTTATATGTATCTCACCAGAGTGGATTTTTGATGACTCAGTGGTTAAACAAACCTAATCTTTATGTGAAAATGCAACATTTCCCAATTTCCACATAAAAGTGATTCATAAACTGCCTTGAATAGGATTTTTTAAAATGAGAAATAACATCTGAAGACAAGTGTGACATCAAACATATTTTGAATTCCAGTGTTTTTAATTGGGAATTTTTCGTCAGGGTACACTCTCTGGATTAACTCCATGTTTCATGTTGTGCCAGCATGGACAGCATCTTATTTTTTTTTTTTGTTAATTGGACAGGGAACACCCATATTAAACATACATTTCAAAACCTGAAATCTGATTAATTATACGGAGATATAGCTAAAAGCTCATTTTCACCACCAGTCCACAGGCAGCTGAACAAATTACATCTCATAAAACAGCAAATAAAACTCAATTAGTCTTTACATTTTACTCTAACATTTCATATTTTGGCTTCCCCACACTCTAAATATCCTGAAATGAATGTTGTTGTGACATTAATGTGAAAAAGGTACAGTACAGCGAACACATTCAACACAGCTGACGTTGCTGACATGAACAAATTTGGCAGAGAAAAGATGAAGAATGCTGATAAGCAAGAGGAAACCAGAGAGCTGAGATGAAACCATGTTAAATAATTATGTTGTGTCACTGACACAAATACAGTAGGATGCTCTGTTGTTCTGCTGCCCAGTTTATTATTAAAATCGGGTTGTTTCCAGAAGCTGTGAGTCTCTCTCCAAGATTTGAACATCATTGCAAAGATACATTGATGCTAAATGGTTCCCACGCGCTGTATAATCCTAGATACACAGGCAAAATACAGAGTCAGTGCGAGTGGAAAATATTCGTTCAAACCTTCAGAGCAAATTTTCATGTATTGATAAAATCCTTGCTTAGCATTTCTGAACAGATGCTGTCAGTCTTATGTTTGCTCTTGGAGGTGGTTGTTTCTTATTCTGGTGCAACAGGAGCTTTGTGCACTTAGGTGTTAAGACTTTAACAAAGGCAGCAGCCATTTTTTAAATGCTAAAGATGCATTAATAATTAAAAATGTACACTTAGATCAAATTAATATATGCAATGTAAAAGGGGATGCCTGCAGGCGCAAACCACTGAGAAAGACTAGCCAACTGTACAGTTTTTATGAAGCTTTTTAGCCTCTTTTGGCTCATCGTTTTGGTTTTTATAGGCACTTTACCTGTAATGGATCATCACTCTCATCAACTGTGTTTTCAGCAGCAGCAGCAGCAGCAGCAGGGTGCTGTTTCAAGTAAATTAGCTCTGATAAACATCAGATGTGAAGAAATGAGGACATCCAGTGACTAACTAAATGCTAATGAGTTAATAGAGAGTTAATGGGGACCAAAACTAAATGTTGGACTTTTAATTTAGTGGCTTAAAAATACGACTCCAGTGGACTTTGATGATTAGATTGTCCTTTCCCAAATAACAACCTCATATTTAATTTAGAGAGCATCATATTACAACCCAACAAGATGGGTACAATTATGTTTATTGTTCGGCAGCACCCTCTGGTGGCTGTAGTAATTTTGACAAAAGCCAGTGTGGAACAACAGTATGGTGTATAAAGAACAACAAGGTCCACTTTGGGCACTGTACGTTTTCTGTCACCTACATAACAAGTGTAACTACTTCACATCCAGCACTAGTTATTTTAAACCAAATTATATTTTCTTAAGCCTAACCACGTGGTTTTGTTTTTCTAAATGTGCGACCGCGTTAACCAAGTGTTTAAAATGTCGACCTTTATGTTTAGGTATGAGAACATGTTGGTCTTCTGCTTCCGACAGAGCCGCTAATTTAGAAAAAGTTTCTGTGAGTCGGTTTGGAGGGCAGTAGCAACTCACCTATGTGGTCGTATGGTTTGGAGGACTTGCTGGATAATTATTGCACCCTGTGTGTGCCAAATGTGTAAATATGCACTTGTAAGGTCACATTCAGGCCATATAACCTTAACCATTCATATGCCAAGACTCCCTAGTGGTGCAAAATTCATCAATGCAGCTTTAAAGAACTGGAGGAAAAATGTGGCTGTCACACAGCACAGGGAGAAGTGTGCAACACTGTTAGTGCAGCCCGGTGGCTTTCACATTGTAACAAGGTCAAATGTGAGATGAAGAGATCCCAGGTGCTCTGATGACAGAGTGAACAGAGAAACATGCAGCAGCAGCAGCAGCAGTGCGACAAGCATGTAAAGACTGAGGCTGCTATCCCTTGTTATAAATATAACAAGAGTTTGACTGAAGCAACTGCAGCTTGTTGCACACAAACACACACAGACATGCACATGAACGTCCACACACTGCTGTGTTTCTGTCAACTCGGCACATTTCCCAGGCAGCTTGCACAGCTGAGTGCACAGCATTACACACACACACACACACACACACACACACACACACACACACATACAGGAAGCAGTCAGTGAGTGTCCAAAGCACACAAGTGTGTGTCAGTTACTGCTGGTTTGGATCAAAAATTAAATTGTAGCTTGCAGCTTTTCTGTCTTTCTGTCTTTCTCTTTCAGTCTCTTGTTGCCTCCCTCCATCTTTTCTCTCTCTTTTTAATTCTCTGTATTTCAAAGACACATAAAAGAGGGATGGCTTCTGTTTGGCAGAGTATTTTAATCTTTAATAAGCATTTAGAACAGCGATCAGCTCTAATGCTGCTAAAGTGCTTTGAAATGAATACAGAGTTGACACAGCGAGACAGAGACGGAGACAGTTGGAGAGAGACAAAGACAAACAAACAGAGACAGTACGCAGACGGTGAGACGTTCAGCAATTACGGCTCACAAAACAGTTTTTTTGAAAAGAGGATGGTAGGGAACAGTCATGTTTAATTGGCAGGGATCATAAAAAAAAGCCCCTGTGAGAGAAACCAGCACTACATACTCTGTTTATATCTTAAAATCGTGCATCCTAAACCAAGGATGGATTTTTTTTATTTATTTGCTATCCGTCAGTCACACAGGCACAACACAACCTTCACAGCAGTAAACAGCTACAGAAGAAGTTACATGATAAATACTGAATACTAGAGGGGAGTAGCATTGGATAAGTTATTTTTTTCCTCAGTGTACAAGACATTTTCACCAGGAGTCAAACTCAGGTCAGACACTCAGAACTTATTTAGCAATTGGAATTATCAATTAAATTAGAAATAGGCTGTAGTGGTTCCTATAAGAATCAATCCAGACATTATGCTAATTTTTAGGTATGAATTTATGCTGGGTTTCTACAAGAATATGTTTAAAAATCTGACTTGCTTGTTGAATCCAATATTTTCTGACCTAGACAGTCCACAAGAAACTGTCTGGATGATCTTATTTCACAGTTTTTTGGTTTTCAGACACTCTAGATACCTAAACGTCTACGCACAAGCATTTTCATTATATGTCCACTTTAAGTGCCACCCCCAAGAAAAACTTGACAGAAATGTTTACAGAGTATGTTGGTTTTTCCATCCAACACTTAATCCTAAATACATTGCGCTATAGAACATTGGCACTATAGAGGAAGCTCTAAATAAATTGAAATTAAATACTTTGAACCTCTTTCTGAAGACTCTTTTGTGAAAGACATGTCAAACAAATATAAAGGTGTCAGTTCTGGGTTTAAAAAAGTCTGGCCAAATTAAATTTTTCCTGTAAATGTTAAGGCTGTTGAGGCAGCATCATTTTTGATCATTAAGATTTTTTTAGAATTTATAAGAATTTACCATCTCAACTTAATCTGCCTTAATTTAAACAAGTGGGTAGTTAAAGGAAGCAGATGTATGAGGTTTATTTGCACTTTCTAAACTTTTTATTGTTCCATTGTTACAGTTGATAACAGTAGCTTTAGCTTTAGGAATTTAAATAAGTAATAATAAGCACAACTTTGAGGTACTTTACTTAAGCATTTCACTTTGATGTTACTTTTTTCTTCTAATTATTAGCTTATGGAATATGATACAGTGCTTCAAAATCAAACAAAATAGCCGTGTATGAAGTACCAATTGCCTTCACATTGACATATTACATCAAGTAATATTATCCAATAATACAGTGTATTATTAATAATATAACACCCTTCTTACATTTGCTCATTATGCTAGTAAAGCAGTGACATCTCCAGTGAAGCTGTTCACCAGTCTGTTGTTCTACTGGGAAGTTGCCAGTTTGAGTGATATTTTCAACTTAATAAGGGTTAAAAATGAACATTTGGTCATATTTCAAAGTTACTCATGCTCTAAAAAACAACACACACACACACACACACACACACACACACACACACACACACACACACACACACACACACACACACAGGCACACACAAACACTGTACTTTGTTCCAGAGTGCAATGATTGAATATTCATGATTTTTTCCTCTCCACCTCTTTCCAGCTCACTCCCTTTGCACCCCTATATTTTCTGTCTATTTCTCCGTCTTAATTTGAATTCAAAACGTTAAATCAGCAATCAGCATGAGAGCTTTAAACAGTATTGCCAAACCACCTAACCACTACTCTCTCTGAGCAATGCCACAACTCTTCTTTCTCCCTTTCTTTGCCATCTTTCATCTCACCATTCTCCTCTACTCTCTCCCCCTCTATCTATCTGTGTCTCTTGTTCTCATCATATTATCGACCGACTTCTGAGCTTTTCTCAGAACTGCATCATGAAATTATATTACCAGCAATAGTATCTCCTCTGCTGCCTGTGTCTAAATGCTCACAGAGTGCTAATTGAAATGGAGAGCTATTGATCGGCATAGATCCACAGGAGTCATGGCTGTGGAGGTATTAGCTACCAGACTCTCCTTGTGTCTGCTGAAGAGTTCAGCCTGTTGAGTTCAGAAACCAATAATAGAAATAATAAAGCAGCTGATATTATAACAAAGCAACAAATAATTGATCGTATTTCTCAGGAGCTGTGCCCTAATATGAAAGTTGTTTAGGATTGAAATACTGTTTATCTCAAGGAGGCTGAAAGGTTATTGTCAATACACAGTTATCAGTGTCAGGGTGCCCTTGAGCAAAGCATTAGACTGTCGGCTCCTGTAATAGAGATGCTCTGTGTACAAAAGTTGACGTTTTGACAGCTCAGAGGTGTGACTGTGTGCAACTGTAGACCTGTCAGGAAAGGTGCAGTTGTCGAGGAGACAGTATGCTCACTGAACCCTTCTATGAAAAATAAAATAAAGATTTCCCACTGAGAGGAAAGTGTCTCCTCCTTGCTGGCAAAGACATAAAAGCACTTTACTACCACTATAAATACCTCAACTACTCCTGCATCTTCTCTGCTTTATACCACCTTCAAAAATGGTTGTGTTTTAGACCGAACCTCTCAGAGTGTGGGTGTATCTTAAGAATGGACTCCTGTATCCGCTTTTGTTTTCTATGCAAAACAAAGTTCATCTCAAAGCATATAGCACATGTTGTAAATGTGATCCTGGGGGGTCCAATTGATATTTAGAAACCAGAGAGGGCAGGCTATAATCAGTAATATTATCAGGAGACAACATGTGAAGCAGATCTCTGAATAATAAATGAACTTTAGTGAATGAGTTTGATTTGTGGCCTGTGTTTATTATATGAAATCTTTTTGATTTTATCGGTAGCAGTGGAAATGTCTGAGCCCTCAGGGTTCTGAGGATTAAAGTAATACACACAACTTTGTAGTACTTATGTAGCTTCCTTTTTTATGTTTGATAGTTCAACTTATGTGTTTGCCTGCCCAGTGCTCTTGTGACCCAAAAGGTACATAATACTTGAAACCTGAAAAAACAAGTTTTATATTATTAGGTGTTTGAATGTGGCTTTCATTGGGGAATTATAAGACAGTGGGCTTGTGGGCACAGGCAAACTAAATCTTCCACCATCTCTCCCACAAAGACGAAAACGCACAGACTTTACAGTTGTTTAGCCTGTTTTTATTGTTTTGTGTCTTTTTGTGGTCCTTTTGTGTTTTGTTGTAGTTGTTTTGTGTCAATTTGTAATTGTTTTAGTCTTTCTGCAGTTATTTTTAATCTGTTGTGTTTTTCCTCCTTTTTAAATAATTTTGCATCTGTTTGTAGTTGTTCCATGTCTCTTTATGGTCAGCTTGAGTCTCTCTGTTGCTTTATGAATCTTTGCAGTTATGTTTGGGTCTCTTTGAGTTTATTTTGCCCCTTTTCATAGATGTTGTGAGTCTCCTTGTGGTTGATTTTGTAGTCTTTTTGTTCCTCTTTGCAGTTGTTTTATGTTTCTTTGTGGCCATTTTGAGTCCCTTCCTAGTTGGTGTCTCTTTAAGTGACATTTTGCAGGTGAAGGCCAGGTAGGCCCCTGACACTTTGGGCCCCTGGGCCTGTCCCTGGTTGACCTGTTTAGTAATCCATCCATGGTGCTTATATGTAGACAACATTAGTATTGTCTTATGATGTGCAAGTCTAAGGCAAGGTTTCAGTACTTTGTGGGCTCCATAGGAACTTGAAACCGCAGTGACACTGTGAAAAAGAGAAGCTCTTTTTTAGCATCTTTTGTTATGGAGAGTCTTGTTGTTAAAATTAATCATGTTGAAGCACGCCTTTTCCCTTTCTGGTTTCTGTATCATATTTGTAGCGCTCATCTTACTTCTCTGTAAAGATTTTCAAACCAATCAGTTTCTAATTTCCAATCAATCCCTGTCACGGTCAAATGATTAACCTCTTCCTCTCTCTCTTTAGGCTACGTCAGCGATTATCTGAGTCCATCTCCTTATGATGATGTGGTAGGAAGTGACTCATCAGTTATCACTAAAGTGACCTCCCCGGACCACTCGTCAATCATCTATAGCCGCATCGACGACACCTATTCTGGTATTCATGGGGACATCCATGGCGACTCAGACCAGCCAGACAGCCCACGCTCTGAAGTCTCGTCATCAGCTGGTGGATACATCAACGGGGACGCGGCTGTTAGCGAGGGATACACAGTGGATGCGTTTTTCATCATGGATGGACGATCACGGAGGAAATCCGCAGTTAACCCCAAAGGAACCATCCAGAGGCACACCTGCAGCGAGTGCGGCAAAACCTACGCCACATCCTCCAACCTGAGCCGGCACAAGCAGACACACAGGAGCATAGACAGCAAGATGGCCAAGAAGTGCCCCACATGTGGGAAAGTCTATGTTTCCATGCCCGCGATGGCCATGCACCTGCTGACCCACGACCTCAAGCACAAGTGTGACGTGTGCGGCAAAGCGTTCAGCCGGCCGTGGCTGCTGCAGGGCCACATGCGCTCACACACGGGAGAGAAGCCGTTTGGGTGCGCGCACTGTGGCAAAGCGTTTGCTGACCGGTCTAACCTGCGCGCTCACATGCAGACGCACTCAGCCTTCAAGCACTACAAGTGTAAACGATGTGACAAGACGTTTGCACTCAAGAGTTACCTGAACAAGCACTACGAGTCCGCGTGCTTCAAGGGGGCTTTCTCCCCTCTGAGCTCACTGGGGGAATGATGGATTCACAAAGGCTGACTTTTTGTTTATTTATATAAGATTTTACTGGCCTCACTCCCTGCTGTTCCTGCTTTGCCCAACCAGAAGACAAGTACGTCCCAGCACTGAGAGGGAGGACTGTTTTCTCGCCAAGGATCATGAGGAAAATGACAAAAATAGAGTGAGGACATTTTTATCAAGACCCTCCAATCCCTCCTTTGTCTCCTCTTTCCTAATCTGGAATTGGAGTGAAATGTTTTCGATGCTTGATTTAGATTGCCACCTGCTTCGATAAGATACATCCCCTTCTGAGGCTGTTTCGAGTATCTCTGAAGATAAATAAAGCACAGCACATCTAGCTCATCGTTTTTGAAGATACCTAGATCTATTTATGTCCATATCTATCCTCGTCCCTCTTTTTTTTTTTTAACCCATGACGAAACAACACTGAAGCACAATTCCTCTCCCATCTCTCTGTCTGTCTGTGACAGGAATACCACAGGAGTTTAAAGCATGGATCACGCTGTCAGTTTTCTTGCAAAGAGAACTGATGAACTTTCATATTTAATGCTTTTTTAACAAACAAACAAATAAACATTCATTATCTAAGGATACATCTCTGCTTTTGGTGAAACTGACCTTGGATTGAACTTGTGAGATAAAGCATCAAAACAAAGAAAGTACACGGCATTTGTTCTCTGCAAGTAAACAAAATACTTGTAAAGTTTTTCCTTTACACTAGCGACATGCTTTGCCTACTGTATACTGTGCTGGCTACTGACACATCCACACTGAACTGTGAGGGAAATATAAAACCTTTCATAACATGGTGTAAATGGTAAAGTCACCTCTGTGGTGGGGAAGTAATCTTTCTGGTGACTTTCCTTTAAAACTTATGTCTAAAATGGACACAGACATAAAAGCTGTTTTCCCTTTTTAAGTAATATTTTTGCATTTGTGCTTTACTTGACAGTAAACAGTAAACAATAGAGAGGGAATTAGGTTGTCGAACTGGACTTCAGAGGCTGAAAACTCACCACCAGGGTATTCCTTAACAAACAGTGTTTTCCTACAACCTAAATCTGATGTTTTTTTATTTTTATTTGTCAACATCAGGCAAGGATCCAGGCATTAAAAATGTCCTGATTTTCATCAAAAGGTCAAACCTTTCTCAAGTGTTAAAAGATAGTGTTTTTGTTGCCAGTGGGCCACACAGTATTCAGCTTTGAGGTCTTTTCTAATGTGTCTATTTATTGCCTAATTTATTTATTTATTCTTATGTTTTTGTAGATGTATTGATTTTGCACTTTACTTTGTTATATTTTGCCTTTGTTACAAATATGCCAAAGCATTTGACACTTTCTAATTACCGAATACCGTTTTACTTTTGTCCGCCACTTTAATTATAAAAACTACTGCATGCAAAAAATAACAATAGCCTAATAATGGAATCTATGCCAATTTTATGAATCTTTGGGATATTTTGCCAAACCTCTTAGATAACAGGCAAATTAAGCAAATTTCTGTCTTGGGCAATATTTCATTCATATCCGATAGAGCAATAATGCATGATATTTTTGAAGAGACGTGAGTCATAACTGCTTGTAACATCTTGATTTTTTTCAAGTACCACTATTCTATGTAGTTATGAGAAATGAAATTTCAGGGAGTTAGCAAACCAAGTTAGTGTTAAATATGGAGGGTTGGGTCAAGAGCGCTGTATTTACAGGGATTGTGACACTGTTGTGATTCTTTGAGGCTTTCTCCAGTGACTTAGAGTGTTTAAACAGATCAAATTAGCGAGAGCAGGGACTCAATGTTATCCAAAAGAATTGCCTCCTAGTTATAATTCCATCTTGGCATCATTAGCTTGTTGACAGTCATGTCTGTATAAGCATTAGGAGCTGTTGGTGCTTACAGAGATTCACACAGATGGCACAACTCCTTAAGGTGGAGGGCTCTGGGTTGGGTCGGGACGGGTCTTTTTGTACATGGTTTATGCACTGCCTGCCTCGTATTATTATTCTAAAATATTGTAGAAAGTAGAAGGTACTACTGTAGGCCTCTGGTGCTGAAACATGGATGAAGACACAAACCCAGAACAAGAACAATTGAGAGTTAACCCAGTTTCAATGTGTTATCATGCGAATGAAAAGGTGTTATCAATGATTATCAGCCTCATAGACATGAGTTAGAAGGGACCATTGTCAGGTCAATAAATGGACTGCTATATCAACGTTTATTGTTGAGCGCTGTGTGTAGTAAGTGACATATTATTAGGAGCAACAGCATCTGTGCAATAAGGACGGTAAAGGTGGTGGTTTTTAAATACAATACTTCCACCCAGTTTTCATCCTGCATACTTAATAAGTGATTTTTATATAATATAAGTGTCTCAACATGCGTACATTCAGTAACATAAAGTATTTAATCAACTTCATAATTTTTTACTCAACCTAACCATGTCATTTTATTTATTTATTTGAGTAAACATAACCATTTTTTCCCTCTACTAAAATTAACGTAATTAAAGTGTGAAATGAAAAGTAGCTTTATACAGTCGTGGAAAAATGATTAGACCATTGTTTTCTTCAATTTCTTGATCATTTTAATGCCTGGTACAACTAAATGTACATTTGTTTGGACAAATATATAATGATAACAATAAAAATAGCTCATAAGAGTTCAATTTAAGATATCTAGCCATTTCCCATGGTTTTCTTGATAATGATTTTGGCTATTGGCTAAAACCCATGGAAAATGGCTAGATATCAGCTCTTTAATTAAGCTATACATACATAGTAGTATATGTATATACATACATGTATATATATATATGGGGGGCTGATAACAACTGATAACATCCATTTAATGGGCTGATAACATTCAAAACGAGTGGAGAGTTTTGGTACTCAGTATGTTCCTGGTTTAGTGTTCAATAGGTAAAACACAACAGTACAACAGCTGTGGTGCTTAACGTGGGGCTCTCTGGCCCTCAGTAGTCCTTGAGCTGGTCCCTGCTTGTCCCTTGTGAGGTTTTAATCAGTAATGAAGAAGATATTTCCTGCTATGATTTGGCCAAAATCTTTGAGCTCTCTTCTCAGTTGAATCGCATCAAAAGATCAGTTTTTCTCCTCAGCTCTGCATTAATTCCCAAACTCCATGTGAGGAGTCCAGAGCGAACAACACTCATTAAACCGCCTGCACAATTTCAGGTTGTTTTTCTTTCCCTCATCTCTGGCTGTTGTGAGGTTGTTGTGGCGATCCCCAATGCAATTATAAGGATTGTTGAGAAAGAAGAGAAGACATTTGGTCAATATTTCAGCACCAGAGTGCATCGACAAACACTTAGATTCTACTATGAACTACTGTAGCCTACTATAGCCACAAGCTAGTTTACCTATTCTTATATAAAAGCACTTCCTCTTACGAATTATATCGTACAACTTTTTTTGTTCAAAGATAGTAGCACAATGAAAGAGTTTAGATTCAGGTAGACAATGCCTTGTATGTAGAAATAACAACCTCTTTCTCCTTTTTCTACTATGATGAATCAAAGGTAAAAACAATAGAGATGCTGAAGTAACACAGGCTGTGTTGTCCTTAAATAACACGTGAAAATATGCTTTAAAATGACACACGGTATTAATGGACACCTTCATGACATGATGTGTCATTTTCAAACATATTTGTGTGAGAGCATCTTCACCACACCTTTTTTTAAGAGTGAATGAGAACTCGACTATTTTGCGGCAAGAGGCCTTGTAAATAAGCACTGATGTGAGTTTGGAGTCTGATTATTTCTACAGATCTGTATAGAGTGACCGTGACGATGATGAGGATGATGATGGTGGTGGTGATGATTTATTTCTGGAGCTTCCTGCTTTGTTTTGAGTTCTTCCTCTGAGGTTTTTCTGGGACCTCCAGTGGCGGTTTGAAACAATGTAAAGCACAAAGACAACACTGGGCATTTTGTTTCACTTCCTAAATAAAAACTAGTTTAAAAAAAGTAATGTGTCGAGATGCATTTTTCTTCATTGAACCCTTCACAAGTAATCACCATGAAAATTCATGTAATTTTTTGTGGTAATAAACATCAACTTGCCTATTTTTTCAGCTTAACAAACCGGTTAGCCAAATAAATGGTTGGTATGTTTGTGGATAACCTAAGTTGATTTATTTGTTGGTAACCTTGCCATAATTATACTTGTTAAATGTTCTACATGTCTACAATGATTTAAAAGGTTTATCTAGAAAAGGGAGTACATTTGTATAGTGCTCTTAAGTCAAAGTGCTTTTACTCTACAAGTCAGCATTCACCCATTCATTCACACACACACACACACACACACACACACACACACACACACACACCACAGCAAATTCCTTGTATATGAAAACCTACTTGGCAATAAAAATTATCCTGATTCTGGTACACGTGGCCATTGGGAGAAAGTAGGCTAATTTAGGGGTTGAGTGTCTTGCCCACAGATACTGTGATATGTAGCCATAGTATGGGGCTAAATCACTGATCAGTGGATAACTCTACCGTCTGAGCCACAGCCCCCAAAGCACTTCTCTAAGTCTAAAGTCACTCACACATGGTCAGCAGTAAAACCACTCTGTGATGGCTGTGCCGTTGTTTTCTTAAGCAGTAGCCACCAACTAGGCAAAAGCACTACACGTTGCGCGGGGCACTGCCCAAAAGTGCCACCAAGCGCTGCACTCAAAGTTTGACCTCAGTTGCCATCGACTTCTTAAAGTGCAACCAATGAGATAACTGAATGTGACGTAGCATCAAGTGACACATGCAAGAAAGGGAGGTAGAGGTAGAGGTACTCTGTGTTTCAGAGTTCCCTGAACTCCATAATTACACATCAAAAACATACCACATACTCACTAGAGAAAGTAATGCATGGCAAAATATCAGCAGTCAAAGGGGCTAATAGGTTTGTCTATAGGCAAATAGTTTATGAACTTATCATAATCCAATGCTAAAGTTAGCTTAGCGGTTTATGTGTGCATATTTTGGTGATGTATAGCTGTACTGCACTTTACCTCTGCTAATGTTTGCACTTTGCTCTGTGTCCTACCTTGCAGCAAGTGAAGAGCTTATTTCTAATCATCTGACAACAGATTAATCCATGATAGCAGCTCTGTGAGGCTGTACTCAGACGGTACAGCGCTTTAAGCTAAAAGCTAATGTCAGCATGCTCACATGCTCAAAATGACAATGCTAACATGTTATTGTGCACCTTTAATTAACACTAAACACAAAGTATAGTTGAGGCAGGTGGGAATGTCTGAAGCTCAGCAGGTATTGAGTCATAAACCTTAATACTGGTCAAACTAAAAATTTAACCTGATGATGGCGACCCTGATGACATCACTATCAGGGTTATTTTCTCTCCTCTCTAGCCACAGAAGACATTATTCAGCAGCTTTCACTGTCTGAGCAATAGGCTACTATTGAGCATGAGTAAATTGACCTTTATGCATAAAATCAATGGAGTGACCCTTTAAATAAAGCCTTTACGACTATGTATGTTAGCAGCTGTTATACAAAAGCCATAAAGTCCTTTAGACTGATCTTTACAGCTTCGACACGTGACCCGGTGAGCTTATAAAAGAGGCCTTCAATGCAGCGAGGTCTATAGTATTAATTAATCATTAGCATATTGATAAATCATCAAGCTATGGTATGAGCGCACTGCGAACATTTTAGCGAACAGACAGTAATAACAAAATTATTTGTAAAAGCTTAATAAATGTTGTTTTTGGCCCCTGCGCTTTCATTACTCTGTAAACGGTTAATTAGTGTTTTGTAAAACATTCATTAAGAAGATTTGCCTGCAGCATAATAAAACTGCAGCTCTCTCTCTCTCTTTCTTTCTCTCTCTGCCGCTCATTTTACCTGTGGCGACTGCAGAGGTCAAAACCTCCAAGTGACTGTGTGTGTGTGTGTGTGTGTGTGTGTGTGTGTGTGTGTGTGTGTGTGTGTGTGTGTGTGTGCGTGTGCGTGTGATTTAATTGCTTGTGTGAGGTCTCTTGCATCAACAGTGAAGCTGATGGCAGGACAATGTCTTTGACCTTGGACACAATGTATGTAAGTAAATGTATGTATGTGTGAATTATTATTATTATTATTATTTATTAAAATAGAATTACTTTAATTTGTAGTTCATTCAGATCAATATTTTGGTCTGAAAACGGCTTTAAGTATGTCAATTTAACAGTATGCTATTTTATTGATGTAATAAACGTAATGAGATGATGCTCCCCTTAATGACTTCTTCTCTATCCTTTTAATTAACCAATCAGGGATCTGTCATAATTTACATGGTAAAACAAAACCTTTAAAACTAACACAAGCTTCTAAAATAAGCAGTATAAGATGAACATTTGAATTAAAATGCTTGTATTGTGCAGCCTGTGAGCACAACATGACAAAGCATAGAAAACGTACAGTGAGTGTGCGTGAGAGGCACATGGGTTACAAAGCATCACGAGTTGCTGCCAACATGTGCACACACATTGATTAGAGAGAACTTTCAATTTAATTAAGCGTGTGCATGTTTTCTTGAAGTGCGAGTGTGGTTTTAATCAATTAGATTGTATGAAAGAAAAGGAGAACAGTGAGACACCAGAGACTGCAGCCATTCCCGGGCATAGTGTGTCTTGATTTATTGTAATTTCTTTTCACTGAACAGCTTGTTTTCCCAAACAAAATTTGGCTAAGAGTCAACATTTTTCAAATACAGAATTAGAAAGCAGGATGTTTTAGTTTAAAGCCAATTGTGAATCCTATGTTCCCTGTGTTTTCTGCCTGTTGCTGCAATAGAGATGGGAGGTTTGACTCTTTATACTGATTTGTGTGTATGAGTCAGTCACCAAGTGAGTCACCCAGAGCTTGTGAATCCCCCACCAGCCCCAGAGACCACAGAGCATGCGTGAAAGAGACTACCACCAGCCCACTAGGTTAACTTCTGGTTCAGCTCCCGGCAAACTTGAAGGGTTATTAATATAGTAATTAATGGTATACATTTCAACAAATACAGTCAGTATATAAGAGTTTCACAAGAATATAAGTAACGCTTGGTCTTGCCTCATCTTTGCAGTTCACACTGGTACGTAGAGGTGTACAGAGACATCATTATCTGTATCTGTTCTATCAACACAACTATCTGTTTCTGTATCTGCATTTTTAATTTAAGACCGGACACTGGACGTTATTTTAAAGTGGGCATGTTATCTTTTCTAACATAACATTTAATGGCAATGCAATTGTTGTGCTTTCAACCAATCAAATTGACAAGTATTGACATATAATTGATTATGAAATATATTTCCTTGATGCTGTACCTTAAATTTTCCTCTCCCTCCATTTAAAGTTGTTTTAATTGTATGAAGCCCAACCCCTTTAACTTTGGGACAATCAGAAAAATAAAAATGTGTGCATTATACATTATTATTTTTTTATTTATTTATGGGTGTATATATATATATAGCCTACACACACACACACACACACACACACACACACACACACACACACACACACTGTCGTCCATGAAGTTGGAATAAATTATTTTTTACCTCTTTCCATAAAATGATTGTGACAATGTGATATTATTGACAGATAAAGTGTATATCTTCTGAAAGCTTTATTAATCAATCTCTTCCAAATTAACAGAGGATTGTGTCTGAAAACAAAATTATTCCAACTTTATGGTTCAATTTAAAGATTCTGTTTTGCATTTGAAAAAGAAAGTAATTATAGTTCAGTTTAATGGGTATCATGTTATATTTCATTTCAACATTTTTCTGGGTTTGCTGTAAGACCTTAAGTTGGTCTTTTGTTCTATGTTGTAATCATTAACAAGGGTAAGAATCTACAGCCATGCTATCTGCTCTGTACGGCTGTCTTTACACACATTGATGGTTTTTAGCTCATTTCACCATGCTACAATCCATCCATCCATCCATTCTTGTCCGCTTATCTGCTCTACTCTCACGCTCCATTCTACATGCTAAATGCTGATTTTTATAATATTCAATCATCTTACTTAAGCACGTTAGCATACATTCAAAATCTTTTTCGTCAGATAGTTTTTCCCAAATCTTAAACCCATTCTACACAGTTTATCAACTCTAACCCACCCAGCTGGTTTCCTCGAAACAAAAGCACATTAGCTTCACCTCCAGAGTAAATCTAGCACGACTAACCATCACCTGCGATCACTGGAGTCCAATGATTCATATTAAAGAGGGACTCCATAACACAATAACTTAGATCACTATTGGCCACAAGGAGGATCTTATTGACTGTGATTGGCCACCATCTGCCAGTACTTTACCTCTAAAGACAAATGACCTTCTATTAAAAGGTGATTGATTTTCTCCTATTGCTGCTAAAAATATTGATTTTCTTATATTGCCTTTGGTGCACTAATGATACTAATTCTGATATTCACTGGACCTGAAAAAGGGGCTTCCTAGCTATAATAGCTACTGTCAATGTGTGTGTGGGTTTTATAAAACATCTATGAAATCCATACTAGTATAATTCACTTTGTGTTATCCTCTACATTACATTACAGCAGCCTGAACCAGTATGGATCCACTGTAACAGATGGAACATCACTGCTGGGTTTAATCGAAGAGGAAATGCATTAAAGAAATTAGAAATGTTGTGAACACGGAGTTTTACCGACACAGGGGTACTTGTTGACTTCAACAGCTGAAGAGTTGAACAATGGGAGTTAGACTTGCATGTTTGCCAATAGTGTCGCTCCGGTTATAGCAATGTCTGTCTTTTAGTCACAATATTTTAATAACTATATGACGGGTTTGCATTAATACTTGTGCAGGCATTCATGATCCCCAGAGGATGCATCATAAAGATTTTGGTGATCTCCTGCCTTTTCATTAAAATCTCCAAACACTGTCTTGTCGTTTGCAATCAATAGAGTTGATTTTACATGATTTAAATGGGAAGAAAAGCTGTGTGACACAGTAATTAATCAGACACCTACAGGTGCATCTCAATAAATTAGAATATCATAAAACGTTTATTTAGGTCAGTAACTCAATTCAAAAAGTGGAAATAACACATTATATAGATCCATTACACACAAAATGAAACATTTCATGTCCTAACTTATTCATCTAATTATAATGATTATGGCTTACATTTAATGAAGACCTAAAATTCAGTGTCTCAAAAAAAAAGTAATATTACAAAAGACCAATTTTAAAAAGTATGTTTAATATGGAAATGTTGGCCTCTAAAAAGTATGTCCATCTATATGCACTCAATACTTATTTGGCATTTGACTTGAACTACTGGAAATGGACTTTTCCATGATATTCTAATTTATTGAGATGCACCTGTACTTACCAAATAAACTGACTGTATTTCCAAATAAAAAGGACTTTATCTGTATGCATAAGACAGACCAAAGAAAGAAAAATATTCTGAAACAGACAGAAAATGAGAAGAAAAGCTACACATAGAAGATATTTTATTTATTGCTCTAAAGCATTTAAATATGCTAATTCCTGTTTCCCATGATGTCTGACCTTCTAGCCTTCAGCAGGTGAAGAGTATAAATAGTTCATACACTGTCTCCTATGTAGTTTTGACCTTAAATGATTCATAGAGGGCTGTGAAACTCAAGCCTACACAGTGAGCACCACTACTAATAAGACTGTGCCATATTGTATGACAGTTAATCTGGACTGAGGTGAATTTTACTTTTGAAAAGGAGATGGCACAGAACTAAGAGCCTGTTCACGATAAATTATAGCTTCATCATGTGTCTGGAAAATATTCTTCCCTTCACTTTCATGTGTTAGCATCTTGTCCCAAAGCAATCTTTGATTTTACTATCTCTGACTCAGACGTGCCTTCACACCTGTGAGATCTCCTGTGGTTAAAAACTGAAAGCTCATCCCACAGTGAAATGAGTTTCACATTCTCTCAGGTGACTTGTCTCATATTTATTCATATCTGGTATCACATGCTGAGGTGTAAAGGACTGGGGAAAAGGGCACGTCCTGCCTGATCCGCCCAGTCTGTCAAGACGGGAGGGGGAAGCTCTGAGTGCAGTTCTTGGGGATGGATTGAAGTCTTAAGCTTTGGTTAAAATGTGTATATCTTCTTTAATAAATCAGGTTCCCAGTGGATCCTGTGGATTAAATGCTGCAGCTTCTAAAACTCTTACACAACTCACTGGAGTTTAAAAGTAGTAAGATTAATGTAGTCAATTAACAATATCATGAGTTAAACTGAAAATCTTACCATATTGTCAAACTCAAAGAAAATCCTGTCAAATGAACTTCATAGAGATTCTGTAAGAACAGTGAAGCTCAATTTGGAAACACGCCAAAGAAAAACAACAAAATGACCCTTGTTCTTAAGGAGCAAAGGGGAGGTAAGGGGACTTCATCATAGAGTGACAAAGTCTGCAAAGGGAGGAGATAAAACTGGATGGAGGGATACCACTCTCCACTTCCTGCTTCATACTAACAGTCAACATTGGTTTCTTTTGTGCCTAAAACAAACATGAAAGTTCCCATGAAATCAAAATAGAAGTTTCATTACCACATGCCTTGCTTTGATTGTCACTTTTATGCCAGTTTTTACCGCGAAATGACCCCCAAAATTAAAAGGTATTTTTGATCATATATGAGTTTTTTCTTTCATTGAAAACAATTAAAAATGTTAATGACGCATTCTGCATTTAGGGGCGTTTACTAATTTTGTGGCAAATTAAAAACTTTTTGAATTTTTATGTCCCTTCATAACTATTAATTCTGCCTGTAACAGATCAAACAAAAAAAATTCACTTTTGTAACACTTTTGGAAAGCACTGACAAATGTATTTTTTTGCAGATGATGGCATCAAGCTAGAAAAAAACACTTAAATGTAATTCTGGAAGACAATAAAAAATTATGTACAGTTTTTTTGTTTGACACATTTCCTCTTTTTTTTAAAGGTTCAGTAAGAAAAGTTTGAACTATTCAGCCCTTTAATGGTTTGAAACCTAATTATTATCACATTGACATCCAGTACAAGAAGGACTCTGTAGCACAAGAGTACACATTTAATTTGCTGCGACTATTAAGACGGCCGTAACCTTTGATGCAGAGGTAAAAATGAAATGAACGAGAGATATAAATTCATGTCCTGAGCTGGTTGTAATTTGTGCCGGCACATCTAACTGTGACACCTTCCAGCCCTGGGACATGTTTACCTCTGAAAAAAAAATATCTGTATGTATATATATTTTTTAAATTATGGATATTTATGCCTGATACTATCACAGTGTAGTTTTAATAGGGCCTCAGAGGGCAAGTGACTTTCAATGTCTGTGTGCAAATGGATGAATATGTATATAAGCTGAGAGTGTAATATCACGGTTCACCAATCTGATAGGGAACATATAGGGTTTTTAGTCACACACACACACACACACACACACACACACACACACACACACACACACACACACACACACACACACACACACACACACGCACACACACACACACACCTATATGCAAACACCTGCAGCACAAAGGCTGTAATGTGGAAGTAGGGACAAACATACAGACTAAATAAACATACAGATTAAATTACATTTTAAGCAAAGAAGTCATTTTCCCACAAACCAAACACATTTTTTTGTTAGTGTTCGTGTTTGTTAAATAACAAACACACACTCATAAACACACATGCTCCTACAGGACTGTGCTGCAACTGAATATCATCAATTACCACAGCAAAAACTGTTTTCGTAATTAGCCAAAATATTCCCACTGTTCAGTGAAAACTCACACAGGCTGCATAATAAAAAAAAAAAACCCTGCACTGACTGGTGTTGCTTCTGCTATATTTAATGTCCTGAATAATTTAGCCAGAAGCTCATAAGATCTCTGTTTTTGTCCTTTTCCCCAACATTTTTCTCATCATCAGTAGAGCAGGTGAAAGATTGTGTTGGGCAGTAACCACATACAGAGAGAGAATAGAAGACGAGAGGAGAGAAGACAGACAGAGGAAGAGACAGGGATAATGAGACAGAGATGGAGAAAAGATGGTGGAAGTCAGAGAGGCAGTGAGGAGGAAAAGAAGTGTCAGGAGGCGCTGACGAAACTCAACCTGAGCTCTAAATGGCTCCTTAACAAGAGGCTGAGACAGCAAAATGAAATTATACACACACACACACACACACACACACACACACACACACACACACACACACACACACACACACACACACACCTACAAGCAGGCATCCACTGTGAGTGCCAAGCTTTCACGCTTTATTGTCATGTGCCTGTGGACAAACATGCAAATTCACTTGTGTGTGATACATATTTAGTTGCACTCACACACTTTTGTTTATCGCCCTCATGCATGAATTTAATTGCTACAAACAGGTTGCATGCAAACAGGTACAGCGCTACTCAAGTATGGTACTCACACATTTACATTTAACACACACACACACACACACACACACACACACACACACACACTTTATTGTATCAGTGGTCAAAAGGAGTTGATATGCATTGCACACACACACGCACGTATAACCCCCCCACAAACACACATTTAGCTTCACACGCGGTGATAGGTCTTTTAAAGGGGTGTTTCACACCTCATCGCATTTCAATTAGTTGGTAAGACAGACACACATACACACACATGCACGCACACACACACAGAGCTTGACAGTCTGTCCGTTGGGTGAAGAAGATTCATTTGGATTCTCATCTCTTCTCCTACCACTTCCCTTCTGTATGTGCCCTTTCTTTTCACTCTCCCTCTTTCTCCACTTATCTCCCCTCTGTATATTCACTTTGCTCTCCCTCTCTCTTCCTCTCTCTCCCTCCCTCTCTTTCTCTGTCTTTCTCTCTCTATCAATGTGAGTGACAGTGGTTTGACCTCCCGGGGTTGTCAGGGGAGGCTGTTGCACAGACGGCCTGAATAGAGGAGTGTTTCCCTGGGTGCAAGTCTGCAGAGTGCTGGGGGATGAGGAAATCCTGCAGCCACCTTTCCTACCAGACTAACACCACAGCGAGTGCAGCTTTATACGATAATTTGGCTCTAAAGTGGCATAATGTGAACTTATAATGAAAAAATAATGTCTTTTTTCAGAAATTGAGCCATCATTTCTGTCAGTTATGATTGCTGAGATGTGGAAGAGAGGTGACATTGCTACAACAAAGTCCAACGGAGCAAGATAAGCTAAGCAAAGTCAAGTCAGTTTTTATTTATAAAGCCAAAAAATCCCAGTCTCGGGGGGCTTCACAGTTCACTTCACTTCACTTCAATGGCAGCATGACAAGAGTCTGTGGAATTTTGTTTTCAGTAAAGCATAGGAAGAAAATGCTCAGTACACAGTGTCAGCAGCCCAATACACAGCCAGACATGTCGCATAATAAAGTTTGAACATCACACTACACCCTCTGTTCTTTGAATGAGGGAGAATTGGAGAAAAGGGGAAAAGTTCAGGAGGAGCAAAAAATGAGGGATTCCTCCTACATAATAGACAGACCATGCAATAGATAGACAGAAATCGACTTTGTAGAAGAAGGAGTGAGAAATCTGTCTGTCAGAATGGTTGAAAACAAGCCAGGAGCCAATTTGTTTTGAGGTTAAACAGAACCCAGAACCATAAAGATCCCAATAATCCCTCATTCTGCAAGGAAAAAGTGTGAGCAAAACTATAGTAAACCAGTATGTCTGGATGATCAAAGTCTGTTCACACTAGCAAGTATGACAAAATGAACTATTATGTACTCGGGTGGTTCACTCATAACTGTCATAAAGCTGATTAAATGTAAACCATAATCAGTATAATTAGAAGAAATTAAACAAATGAAGACATGAAAGGTTTAATTCTGTGTGTAATGGATCTATATAATGTGTTATTTCCACTTTTTGAATTGAATTACTGACATGAATAAACTTTTCTATCATATTCTCATTTATTGAGATGCACCTGTAGACTTCACACTCAATGGTCACCATCTTTGTTAGTAGCGGGTAGTATAGTATAGTAGGCTATAGTATAGTATAGTATAGTAGGCTATAGTATAGTATAGTATAGTAGGCTATAGTATAGTATAGTATAGTATAGTATAATATATTATAGTATAGTATAGTATAATATAGTATAGTATAGTATAGTATAGTATAATATAGTATAGTATAGTATAATATAGTATAGTATAGCGGAGGCATAATTACAGGAGAAGTCATGGTGTCATTACATGTCATATCACTGTGGTACAACCAAGGGGCAGCCTCCAGGGGTGGAAAGTGAAGCCAATTAAGTCTGACTTCAAAAATGAAAGTCATTCCTCATTGACACCCATTATAAAAAGTCAAACTTACAGCATAAATAAACTTGTTTAAAGCCTGTTTTGGACTCACCCATTTAGGGCTCAAAGTGGCTTTCCTCACAAGTGGCTCACCGCTGCATTCAGCCCACTTCAGCGCACCCCCACTCCACCTCTTTGCCCCTTTTTTGTTGTTATGACGGGACACGTATATCACCAAGATGGTGACAGCCAGAGTTACGGGAGTCACCCACTGAGCTTTGTTTTCTGTTCTTCGGAGGCCTCTGTGTGACGTCTCTGAGACTACATCCACATTTTATACAGTCTATTGTGGCGCACCATCATGTTACATGGGGATGATTGATTTGTGACAAGATAGGTAGTTCATATTATGCTCTATAGGACACAGCAAAGAGCACCTGAGTGGACATCATCCGTTTATTTCTAGCTGTAACTCTGACCGAGTGTCAAACCCCAAAGCTCCCATAGGGTCAAAAAACATCTCTCAGCCTTCACTGAAGCCAAACGGGAACAACTGGGCAGTCCATTTTAATGCAATGGATGGCTTGAGTTTCTTGCCCCGTGTGACTTATTTATAGTGGAAAATTATGTTCAATAAACCAGAATTCTTCTTTTCTGTTCTCTGCCTGCGATTGTTCATCTTCACTCTGACTTTATTGGAAAGCTTCTCAATAATGATGTCAGCTCGGACTGTAATATTTCACAACGCACTTGGGGGAAAATAAAAGCTGATCCTCTGGTGTAACTGTTGGCTGGTGAACAGGGCGGTAACAGTGAGTTAAGGCAGAGCGGCGTGATGTCATATGACTGACACGCAGGTAAAAGGGAACAGACAGAGGTCATACAGAGGTCAAGAGGGAGTAGTGTAGGAGCTGTCTCATGGTGTGTGTGTGTGTGTGTGTGTGAGGGAGGCAGATGATAGATTGGGTATAAATTGAATGCTTTCCAATTGGGAAACTGTTCATCCCCCCCTAAAACACGCACACACCTGCCTCTCACACACACACACACACTCACACACACACTGTGAGGGTGAGACAGGTGTTGAGCATGAAATTGATTCCACCCTCGACTCAATACACACACCACAAACCCTCTCTTTCTTTACATCCTCCCTCCCTTATCTCAAAGCCACCATCCTCCTCTTCTTCCCTCTTTCTTCATCCTCCAGATTCCTCTTAACAGACTTCCTCTGATATATATTTTTTTTCTCGTCTGATGTGACCGACAGCGTGTCGCAGCTCTTGCAGGACACCGATCAGTACGTTTGAGGCTAGAAGTTACAACAAACTGAATGTCAAATTCCTTAAAAAATGTATGTTGCTGTGAATCGTTGCATTCCCAGGATTTCCAGGCAGATGCATCATGTGAAACTCTGCTCTGTTGCTTCTCACACCCACACAGATTTATTGTTTTTTTTTCTGTGAGGAAAAAAAAAAACACCATTTATGGGTGATAATGTTTTTTTTCTGTAATCTCTTTCTTTCTCTAATGTGTCTTTTATTGCACCAGTACAAAACAAAGCCCTCAGGCACTGCAGACACACACACACACACACACACACACACGCACACTTTCTACTTCTCTCTTCACACACATATAAACACATGGCACATAATGAAACATAACATAGTACAGTATGTTTGGCCTAATATAAACAAATTACACAATGCGTAGGACACACACACACTACATCTGCCCACGTACACTAGTAAAAGTACACACACTGTTGATGTCATGATCTAACTGTGTCGGCGGAGCACTAATTCTGTGTCGTTTGTCAGTTTGCTGACAGTTGCTCACACAGAACAATAACTGGTTGTGTGTTTTTCACTGGTTTTATGAGCGAGAAGCTGCATTTTACTGTTCGCCCTCGGCTACAGAGCAGGCGAACGGATGGAGGAGAAGCAAAGAGACAGAAAGTGGAGGAGACAGAGAAACCAGACATTGCAAATAAGGGAGGAGAAAATGGCTCTGTGTGTGTGTGTGTGTGTGTGTGTGTGTGTGTGTGTGTGTACCCTGTTGCCAGTGCTATTAAAGTTGTATTGCACAGGGCTTTTAGAACATCGACCATCAGGCAAGCAACTTTAGCTAATAATTTTTTAAAAACCTCAGTGCTTTGTGCATTTCAGGACTCCTCACCAGTGTGTGTGTGTGTGTGTGTGTGTGTGTGTGTGTGTGCGTGTGTGGGCGGTGTAACAGTTGGGATTGTCGGCCTGCATTTGTAGACCTTTGCGTCATATCTTCTTAGGACACACACACATGCATGCACACATGCACACACACACATGCATGCACACATGCAAACACACACATGCATGCACACATGCAAACACACACACACACACACACACACACACACGCACACACACACACACACACACACACACACACACACACACACACACACACACACATACACACACACACAGTCCTCTTCAGACGTGCTGTAGACTGTGAATTAGGCCTGGGACGATGTGCTTATCTCCCGTTTCAATACTGTCATGATACTTTGGTGTAGATTTGATTTGTATTGCAATTTCTAGGTATTGCAATTCTAGCATTCAAGTATTACATGCAACATAACGCTTTGTTGCAATTTTGTTAACTTCTTTAACAGTAGATGATGGGATAGGTTGAATTATTTCTTCATATCTAGAGACTTTACATTGCAAGGTGTATTTCCGAAAAACAATGCACATCATGTCATGTTTTGTTTCAGCAGCATTATACTTATATATTTATACTGCATAGAAAAGTGGTAAATAACATGTATGTGTAAAATACAATGAATAAATAAATATTATAATTTTGACGTAAACCTGCAACATTTAGCTGTCCCTGCTCATGAAGCTGCGGTGTCTCTCATGCATTGATATATTTGTAGTGTGCACCACAATATCAACACTAACCTGCAACATATTGCTTGCTTAAATTAAATCAAATGGATTTAGACATTAAAAAAAGATTATAAATTGTTAAAACATTGTGATAATTAGGTGAATTTATTTTTTTTTCACACCTTTACAGTAAATGCATCATACAATTTAGACAGTGGCAGCATCATGCCTGAAAAATGATCATTGTAATCCAAAAGTCTCATCGAGTCAAGTTACACTTAGGTCACAGAGCCGGGATTTATAGCAAATTGTTATGCAGTTATTTTTTGCAATAACTGTTCTGTAAGGGAGTTCTTGAAGTAGCAATGAGGATTCTACGAAGAGAGTAAATTCCCCCATAATGAACACATACATATACCTCAAATACTATTTAAATGAACAACACAAAGATTTAGCAGATAAGGAAGCAGTAAAGGCGTTGGCAGGAGCATATCAGCAGAGTGATAGTAAGTGAAATGACACTACGTCTCTTTAAGGAAACACACAAGATTACAACGTTCACATTCTCCCAAATAATTGCATCCGTTTTGGATGATTTTGCATTGTTTTACTTTTACTTTGCGCACTATTGTCTTTTATATGCTTTGACACAAATATCTTTACAAATGTTACGGCGAAAAAGCAAGTTGAAATTGAAACTGTAATTGGGGAAAAAACAACTTTCCATAACAGAGTGTGAAAGCCCAAAGGCTGTTACTTTAACAGCATGATAAAGCAAGAAATGTTACACTTTCTATGTCTGAGCGCAGCATCGAGGCACACGCAAAGATATTTAACTGGAGAAATGAAGAACATGGTGCCGGGAGGAAGGAAGATCGAAGATCGAAGTCAACAAAAGAGACAGAGAAGAGTGAGAGTTTATCTGTCGATTTGTTTCAAATCCCACATTTCTTATATTTTGCCCTTTTTCCATGAGAAAAAAATTAGTGTGTTAAGCCTGATAAACATTTAAAAGTCTATGCCGTTCCTCTGCTTTGCCTGTGAGGCTCGTCAGGGTCGATACCAAGTCATAAAGATACTACGATGGCACACATTCATAAATATACTGAAAACGCCTCAGGATCAGTCATTCAAGACTAAACAATTTGTTCAACTAAGCAGCACTTTACAGCAGAGAACATACTTTTTTTTAAAAAAAGAGGTCACAAATGAGAATGATCGCTTTCTTTCACCTCGCCTCTTTAACTTTAAAACGTTTTCAGGCAAAAATCTGACTCAAAATGGAAAGTCCAGTTTGCTTTAAGTGAATGAAGAGGCAAATTGCTTACTTCCCTCCTGTGATATAAAAAACTATAAACAGGATAAAGACATGTCCAGTGTGCACACATCCAAACTATACTTTCCTATGCAAATGTCCCAGAAAACACAAAGACAACTCACTCAAGGTGACTCTGCCCAAAAAAGAGCAACCAATGCTTTGTCTGCGAGATAAAGAGAAAGACAAAAAAAGAGAGAGCAGAGAGAGGAAGAGAGAGATTAAGAGAGGGAGGGAGGGAGGGAGGGAGGGAGAGAGAGAGAGAGAGAGAGAGAGAGAGAGAGAGAGAGAGAGAGAGAGAGAGAGAGAGAGAGAGAGGAGAGAGAGAGAGAGAGACCGAAGGGATGGGGGGTGCATGCGGCAAAACAGAGAAGGACAGACTGAAGTCATTCAAGCTTTTCTTCCCCCTGAATAATCCCAGTTTTGTCCAAATTTAGTTGGAGGAGATTGTGGAACATCCAGTCCTTGACATCAGTCAGAAAGTCATGTAACAGCACCAACTTATATTCTCTCTCTCTCTCTCTCTCTCTCTCTCTATCTCTATCTCTCTCTCTCTAAATCACTAATTAACTAAAAATAACTAATTCTCTCTTTGCTCTCCTATTTCTTTTACTCCTCCACTTTTTGTCTCTCTGTGTGTCGGTCAGTGATGCAATATTATGTATATGTGTCAGTGTTTGAGCCAGAGTGGTCTGGGAGGATGGTCAAATTGGCACATTAGCATTTTTCTACCGGGTCACTGCTTCATCCAATGAACAATACTGTGAGGGCTAAACATTTGGTGCTTCAAAATCATATTAAAATGATATTAAAACAGATATTAGACATCATCTATTAAACAGTATGACATTTTTCCCTCACCTTTCATCAGGACTGAACTGTGCCAGAAATAATCATCTGTAAAGTCCACAGATCTAGAAAACCAGGCCAATTAACTGTAGTGCACATTTGGCCAGATTTTTTACATTTATTACATATGTATTGATGACTAGTATGTTAGTATGTAGTTGTCTCGTTTGCGTAATAATGACAAACTGTGAGTACGCCACATCTGCCAATTAAAGCTAACCAAGTGAAATCTAAATTGATTGGAAAAGAAAATTGACTGGAAGAACAAGGTGCTGCTCAGTGCTGAAATTCCAGAAATCTGTATAAAATAATTCAAATATTAATATAATATATTTCAATGGGTGCTAGAGTACTGTACTCAAGTAAAAGCACTGTCACTTTAAGGAAAGTAAAAATGTTAAAATGTACTCCAATAAAAGTAAAAAGGTCAGGTAAAATGTATGTGTTATATATATATATATATATATATATATAGGGTGGATTCGGGTAATGTGGGACACTTAAGGTTTGGATGGTTTATTTCCTGCTTAAAGTAAATATAGTCATTAAAACCTTTACTATTGGTCTACCATGGGTGTCATGTGACTGAAATTACATAAAATATTTTTAAATTTAAAAAAATATAACAAAGTCAAAATTGCAAAAAGTGTCCCACATTACCCAAATTCACCCTATATATATATATATATATATATATATATATATATATAGGAGGGGGAGAAGGCGGGGGTGTTATGCGATATATACAACTGTTGAATTAAAGAACACCTTTAGGCGACTAAATAAAATGCATTAAATGTCAATGTATACAGCAGTGAAACAACATCAGCAACATGACCCCATTATGTCCAAACAAACAATAAATTCCATTTACAGCACTTTGCAGCCTGCACAACTGACTATCAATTACAATAATATATACGCCAGCCTTCCATACTGTAGTTTCACTAGAATTAACTAGAAAAGACACGAAATTAAATGTTAGAGAAGAACAAAGAATAAAAACTGTATGGACACCACGGTGGGTTCAACAAGCATTATTAAGGCACATAAATTAAGAAGGCTGACACTTCTTATAGAATAACCAGCAGAATTAAACATTACCAGAGCGGTCAGCATGGAGCTATCCACATTATGATAACAGAAAGGAGGAGACACAGTTTTTACACAGTGTAGCCATTTAATTTTACTTAATATATTTGATAAAATGTATGTTAAAATGATAAAATGATAAAATGTTAATTTTGAGGCAGTTGTTTAAGTAACTTTAATATAAAAATGTTTGAGATGGAATCTACTTATTTTGATCACATTAAATATAATCTTTATGTGTATGTAATTCTAAATCAAGAGAATTTTGAATAAATCCAACACAATAGAATTAGTCCATTTTTAATTGACAGGTACTTCCTGTTAAGTTGTTATTAACTGAACTTGTAACGTAGTTAGATTTAATTAATAATATTGCGTGCAATCTGTTGCCTCAATTTTATTGAGTAGCTATTGTTTATCTTTTATAACAGTGTGCTTATCTGGAGAGTGACTGAGTCAATGGGTCTGAACACAGTCCACTCAGCCTCTCTGTCCTACTCAACTTCTGCAAACACGGCGCTCCTCAAAATCTGAAGTTTTGAGCTGATTGAAGCTCTGCAGTCACATCAGCAGAAATGCTTAACTGAAGGTAAAAGTCACTGCTTGAGCATCCACCATGAGGTTTTAGCATTCAGCGCTTTAGCCCGAGCCAGAATTCACGTGTTGGTGACGCAACATCCTAGGTGTGATTTGGGTGAATTGGCATGCTCGCCTGTCGGTGCATTGAATCAGTGATTAAGGCCCTGTTTAGATGGAGATGATCTGGACACAAAATGCAAAAGTGGCGTTGGGTCCTCAGTTTTTAGTCTTCATTTAGACAAGCATCTTTAGGGGGAAGTCTGCATGCAATCTTTTTGCGAAATAAATAACTTGATCTGTTCCGTTTCATTCTCACACACTTTGTCAAGACTTTTTCAGAAGACTTTTGCTTTTACTGTGAAATGGATATTGAGAGTTGAGTTGAAATTTACCTTTAATACCTTTAATTATGGGGTTTGAAAATGATATGCATTTAACATATTTATATAATTACTAGTTTAAACTCATTGCTCATTTGGTCTTTGGAAAACAGCGAAACATGCAATCTTTGCTGATTTTTAAATATCAAAAAGACAAAAACAACAGTGACACATTGCACTAAGGAAATCGTACTTGCATACACATTACCTAGATAACAGCCAACAGTTTCATTTTGTAGTTTGGTTACCTCACAGAATAAACATTGTAGGGCTTTAAAATGAGCCTGCTTTTTTGCTTTGTAGATTTTTTTGTATTAAGGAGCTATTGCTGTGATAGTTTCTGCACAGCTGGACACAGCACCGTCCTCACATGGAGTAAAACTTACAAGTTGACACAAACTGAAAGGTTAAAGAAATCTCTTGAGTAATTTCAGTTTAATGCAAAAGGAAATTTATTCCATAACTTTTTTCTTGATGGCGGAAAGGTGTATTAGATGGTGTCTCCTGACTGGGCAGACTCCAAAGTTAAAACCGGCAGGGCATCACGACGGACAACATACTCGGCCATGTTGGGGAGTCCGGACACCACACAGCAGCTCAGGGCGCTGCGGAGAATCCCCATATTACAGGCCTCAGACCACTCATCTGTTTTTGTGTCGTAGTACTCAACGTTATCGCAGGTGGTGAAGCCGTTGAAGCCCCCGACGACATAGAGGTGATCATTGAGCACTTCGATGCCGAAGTTGCTGCGGGCAGTCACCATGGAGGCCACTTCGTGCCAGCTGTTGGTCCGGGGGTTGTAGGCCTCAGCGCTTTGTAGACGGGTGGTGCCATCAAAGCCCCCAACCTTTTGTAGGAAAAGTAAAATAAAGGATCGAGCATGAAGATAGACCATCAAAATATATTTGAGTTTGAAACAACTGCTGACCAAATGTCTTCACAATTCACAGTTTGTGTATTATCTGAGTGTTGGTTCATGTTCTTACTGCATAGATCTGGTCTGCATATGCAACGACTCCAACTCCACTGCGCTGGCAGTTCATGATGCCGATCATTGTCCACTGGTCTGTCTCTGGGTTGTAACATTCAGCCGTTTGCAGGCACTCATTCCCATTGAAACCACCACAAATGTAAACCTGGAGAGAACAGGAAGGGTTATGTTATTCAGCACTTTTCCTTTTTTTCAACTGTATATATTGCTACACTATTGTACAATGCTTGTTGAAATCGGTTGAGATCCAACATCTAGCAAAGACTGTGATCATTCAACCAAGAAATATATTGGATTGGATAAATTAGCCATCCAATGTTACATTATTGCCAATAAGATTTTAGAAGTGCCGGCTGATAAGTAATAAGAAATGATTGCTCAGGACATTAACTTACACCATATCCTTTACAATCCAGATTTAAGGGATGCTTTCATAAATTGTTTATGCTGCATGTAAATGTTAAATATTAATACTGTATATAATCACATTTTTATACATATTTGCCTAAAAAATAAAACTAAAAATGAGTGTCAAAAATCTAATACTGTGTAACCATGCCATGCCAATATTTCTTTGTTATTTCAAGCTAAAGACACGCTACATTCAAACTGTTTAAAATAAGCCCGTGCAAAACATATAATTGATAGTTCATGCATAAATGTTTAACATGTTGACCTTTCTGCTTACACAATCCTCACACAAATCAACGACGGCATGCAACACTGCTGCACACATCTCTAAACACAACTTCATGAATTTATTCAGATATAGGATGCTGAAGACCTTTAGAGACCTTACTTCAACATAACTGCAAAAGGTCAAAAACTAATTGTGGACCTCAATTTTGATCTAATGGTTTGCTTTTTTGTCCTATAAAGAATGGAGTTTGTTATTTCAGACAGGTCAAGAATTAGAACTATTATGATTACGTTTACTATCATGCCACTCTGTCTTATGATTCCCACCTTGTTGTTGAGTGTTGTGCAGCTGGCGTCGCTCCTAAAATCGTGCATTGGTGCAATAAGACTCCACTGGTTGGTCTCGGGCCTGTAGAATTCTGCAGTGCTGAGTCTTACATGCCCATCAAAACCTCCCATGGCGTAGATGCACCCGTTCAGCACAGTGACGCTCACATAGCAGCGGCGGTAGTTCATTGATGCCACCTCATGCCACGTGTGTGCACTCAGGTCAAACCTGTACACGCTGTTGAAATGCTCCATCCTGTCGAAGCCACCAACACAGTAGAGATCCCCGTTGATTAAGGCGGTGCCGTGGTAGGCACGAGGACGCTCGTGATTGTTTGTCACATTGATCCAGTAGTCAGCTTGGACATCGTACGCCTCAATGCTGTTAGTCGGATGGCCGCCGCTCCAGCCTCCAATGGCCAACAGGATGGCGTTAGGCAGGCGAGGACGGACGAGAGGGTTCCAGAGAGCGTACGCAGAGGGCCGTGGGTTTGTCCTGATATGACATATGGTTTCAAAGGTTTCTTGGATTATAGGCAGGCACGCAGTGGTGTTCATCACAAGCTCATTGGACATCACATTGATCCTTATGTAGTCCATACCTGTCAAAACCAGCCGGACCTACACAGAGAAAATGGGACAGAATCTTTGAATTGAATGCAGTGGACTGCAGTTCTTCAATACTGCCTTCAATGTGTTGAGAATTGTGGTATGGCTGCTTGCAGCCATACCACACCACAGCTTTCAGGGGGAACTGCTCATCTAATCGACTTCACACTTGACACTGCGCCCCCTTGGGTCCTTAGCAAAACGCCCGCCAAGTGGGAAGTTGATTTGATGAACAGTTCTTGAGATATGCGAAAAGACACTTAGAGATTTCCTTCTTTAAAGTAGCATGATGTTGCTACACCACCACCTATTTGCCAAATGGCACCAAATGTATCACGGTCATCAGTGTTCATAAAACATTTTTTTTTTGTAATATCACCCCTGCCCACAGCATTTTAGCAAACTTTTAGGGCCACCGATAGTAAAACTGTCAAAACTTTTTCTGTCTTGATACAGACATGTTCTAGACCATATTTGGTGACGATTTCTCAAAATGTGTGCACGGAGTAGCGATAAATCATTTTTTGGATGTGAAATTGCAAATGGCTGTGACTTATATAGCTAGATTTGTTTGGATCCTTTGTTGTTTGACAGCATCACTGTCTTGCAAAATTTCACCACATTTGACACTGCACTCCCTTGGGTCCCCAGCATACACCCGCCAAGCGTGAATTTGATCGGCTGAATGGTTCTCAAGATGTGTAAAGGTCACTCACACTCACACATACTCCTGCTGACAGGTGGCCTTACAGTATTGATTACTGCTAGGATAACACCATCCTCCAAATGCTGATGAAAATCTTATGTAAATATAGTGATAGAAAGTTATCATACCTTAGACAAGAGTGCAGCAATGTGTCCTTTTCGATCCTCAAGTTTGTGGGCAATCCAGCGAAGCACGGCTTCATACACGGCGCTCTCTTTTCTCACGTTGAGGTCGTCTCTTTTGATGATCTCATTGAGCTCTTGCACAGAGAGCTGCAGGAACTCTTCAGAGAAAACAACCTCCTCAAAGTGATCAATGATATAGCGGTAGGCCTTGCGCTGCAGTTCGGAGGCGAAGCAGATGTTGGTGAAATGAAAGATGCCGATGCAGTTCTTTGGGCAGAGCTGCTCCCCGAGGAAGTTGCAGCAGGTTTGCACAATGCCCATTACGTTGAGGTAATCGGCTGCCTGCAGCAGCTCCTGAACATTGTCCTCCGTCACAGAAACACAGCCGGTATATGCAAAGTCAATGACGAGCTGCATGATGTCAGGAGACAGGCCGGGTATGTCAAAGTCCTTTTGGTCCGGAGTTGACCAGTTTCTGAAAAGAGCTCTGTGGGTTGGGGTGGACACACAGCAGAGGATTGAAAAACAACTGGATTAAGCTTTTTTTCCCCCTCATCTTCACACTGCCTAAAATAAAAACTTCAGAACAGATGTGACCAAAGAAAGGAGAAGAAAACAATAGTAAAATATATGTGACAAAGGGTCTTTCTCAGTGTACATGTAGCTAGTATTAGAATAATCTGGATAGATGCAGGGTGTTGTTGCAATGTGCCTCATCCAAGTTGTCACTTACTCACTATACAAGAAATCAACATACTTTACCATTTTGTATGTATGGACAATAATACAATATGTGTGCTGCTGGACATCCAATAAGCAGTAAGAATGCCAAATAAACTTGGATTTTCTTTTTGATCTTTCTGTAACTGTTCCACCACAATAAATAATTAATTTCAGGTTTTTGCAGCTGTGAACTGCTTCTTCATTCCATGTGTATGTTAAATCAACTGTTTCATTTACTTTTTTACATATATTTAATTTTGTCACTTTTCTGAACAAAATCTGCCTAAAAGTACTGTAGTATCAAGGAACTGAGACCAGTAAAGAGTCAAAACTACACTTGTGTGTGAAAAATATATACAATTCAAGACACATTTAGCAGAATTCAAAAGCCAACCTACAAACAATGTAAAACACATCCAAATTTCACTTAATGGAAAATTATAGTTGTAAACTACTGAAGGGCTTCAAGAGCCTTCATTTGAGTGGATATCTGTGTCTATACTGAGAGAAAAGGCAGCTGCACCATTTGAAAACTTTTAAATTTGAATTATCCTTCAAACTATGTTCTGTATATTTCATCAGGTCTTTCATTTCCTCTCTTAATTATGAATTATTTTTTTTATCACAAACGTTCCATGAGTCAATACAGCCTATTATGTACTCCGTCTCTCAGAGTTAGATCATTTAGTGCTGTCACTTTACTACTATTTTCTGCTTATTTGGAGGATAGAGATTCATCAGCTTCCCCCTAGATATCAGATGACCAACTCACAGGAAATACGGGCTGCATTCACACAGGATGATCCTGTGGACTTGAAAATGGACGTCCTGGACTCTGATGACTGCATCACAAAACTCTCCCTCCAGACGGAGATCATTAAACAGCGAGCTGGACGTGTCTAAAGACATGGCTTGATGGTCCATCTTGATTTTTTGTTTTTTAACCTGAGTCTTTTGGTTGGTGGCTTGTCTCAGGAGTCTCAACAGGTTTGTGCAGCAGAGAGAATTGTGAACACATTCACATGTCTTGATGGGGTTCTAGAATTATAGACCCGGGGTTTTATTCTAGAATGGATTCTAATTACATCATAGTCTGACAAAAATAACCTGTTGACAAAACAGTTACATTAAAACATTAACTTCTTCTTGCAATTATTTAGTTTGTATGTGATTTACAGAACATCAGCCAGTAGGTAGATAATGTCTGTGGCAAAGTCATTATAAATGTAGTTATGTTTCACATATACGGTCGCTCATAAAGTTGGAATAAAATATTTTTTACCTCTTTCCATGAAATCATTGTGATTTATTCTTGACAGATAAAGTGCACATATTCTAAAAAGTGTTCAACACATATCACAATGAAAATTAAACCACAATTAACAGAGGATCGTGTCTGAAAACATAATTATTCTAACTTCATTGGCAACCATGTATATGCTGACCCATGCTGCTGATAACAGTTATATCATTTTTTTTTATATAGCATACAACAAGGTTTAAGATTTTAACTATTTCATAAAATGGTGAAATTGTGATTATATCCACTTCACTCCTGTTTACCATGTTAAATAAAAAAATAAGCATCTCTGTCACTTCACTATATTGGAAAACTCTCAAAGGATCACATCTGTCTGGGTCAAATTGATCAGTATCAGCTGATGATTATTATACGCCCCCCCTCCTTTTTATTTATTTCTCATGCAGTTTGACATCTAATTGACATTTGTATGTTTACTTCATAACTAAAAAGTGATGAAATGGATGGCTTTTCTATTTAGCCTAGTGAACTTTCATAATTAAGTAGACTAACGCTTTTCAAACTACTGTACAAAGTAAATTGCTGTACTCTATATACAAAAACATTTTAATACAGTTCAGTATGCCTACAGTATAAAAGTATATCTTAGTAATTTAAATCATAGTTAAAATACAGTCAAACTGGTAGCAGAGTTTGAAAACGAACACAAGCAAGTATCATTGAAGTAAAGTTTATTTTAATTTATTATAAAAATAGAATTGCTATAGTTTTCAACTTTGTTCTACATATGTTTTTATGTAAGAAAAAACACAAAATGAGCACTGGAAGCAGACTTCTTCATTACTATAAGCAAAATATTTAAACATTAATTGCACAGGACTTCTGCAGACCACTTTATTAGGTATATATTCTAATGCAATTCACTACAACAGATTGGCCAGATGATAATTGTTTTCTGTTAAAACTTTCAGAGAGGATGTTAATTCAAATATATGTTTATTGTTGAAGTTACAGTGCTATATATGCATCCATGCAGCAAGGCTTCCCTGCACACACACTTACACAGAGTCAAACACACATACATTGGCCAACAATCTGCGCTCACTCCCTGGTGTTAAACTGCTGCCTTCCTCAAGGGCAAACACAGCAGGTAGCCTGAGATCTAATTAGCTAGTTAGCCTTTGGTTGACTGAGTAAAGACCCCATCCAGGAGAAATCTGAGCTCAGTTCATGACATTTTACTGTGATAAAGAGGAAATGAGTGCAGCAGTGAACAGTAGGAGAGAGCATTGTGTCGATAAATGGCTGCTAAATACAGCGGCTTCTGATTAAACAGTATCCGAGGAAGTGTTCATAAAAACAAAGAGGCAGTGGAGGAGAATGACTGTAATCAAACAGATTTCATCAAACTACTTGAACTTATTCACTGGGGTCACTGCGGTTGTTTTCAAACTGCTGGCCCGCTAATCTGTCTTGAAGGCAAAACAACTCAGGAGTGAGATGTCAAAACATTCAGACACACAGCGTGAGCTGAATATTTACAGGGGGAAATAAGTTTACAAAGCCCCAAAAGCAAAAAACAGAATCTATAAATAACCAAATGGGGCTGATAGAGTTGTTCATGACAATGACTTTCAAACATTATTATTGAGATTTGGAATTAAAAAAGATTATTGCAGCCTATTTGCCATTTTTTGAAGATGGCTGATCAGCGAGTAACCGGCTCATTTCATTTACTCAATTATAATCTTTAAGGGATAGTAAAGAAGTAGTCGTACAGTCGTAGTAGCACAGACCACCACCTATGAGAATATTTGTGCATACCTATTGATGCTTATATTTGTCAGTAACAGAACTTTTGCTCAACATATTTGCGGGTACAAACTTGCTTTTAAAAACCAAAACAATTTGGTAGCTTTTGAGAAAAGACTCCAGAAGTTAAATTCAAAAGCTCCAAATGTAATCAATATTGGTATCAGCCTTTAACCTTCTGGAGTCACTGATCACTCTGGTTTGATCAAATCACATAAATTCTTAATGAAGTCACACCATAATGCCAGTAATGTCTCTTTGTTTGATCAGTCAAATAAATATATAGAACTCAATTTTATCCTCAATTTTATCATCTAATATGTTATACCTGCAACCTGTTTTCACATTTGCAACATGTAAAAAATCTTCATTGAGCACAATTGTGTGTTAAAAGTTTAAAAATAAATAAATCAAAATCCAATGTTTTGTTTTTTTGTGTTCTTTGGGTTCAAAATGTTGATCAAGAAAGTAAAAAAAATGAATAATAATTATCAGCTCAGTAGGCAAGGTTGTGGTATTAAGTGGTTTTTAAGGGGTAAAGAGAATGAAAAGGATTCAAAAATGGACAAAATAGCTCACAACGCTAAAGGGATAAAAGTCCCACTGTGTGTAACTTTTTTTTAACACGTCAAGTCTCGAGATTCATAGAAAAGTCTTGGTATGCGGTATGAATAACTTAGTAGAAGTGGTGATATTTAATGTTCATAGATTATTAAAAGTATATTATGAGTTACATATTCTCTTTAATAACAGGTGTGATTTTCAGCTACTTTTACTTGTACTGAATAGGGGTGTGACGAGATCTCACAAGACGTCGATTAAACTCGACGATATTTCTCGTTGCGTTGAAAATCAGTCTCGCGAGATTTGTGTGTTATCCAAACTTCTATTTGTGACCAGGCGGCAATCTCCGTGTCTGAGCATGGAGGCAAACCAGGAAGTGCCTTAAGCCTGCATTCTACCGAAAATTCCAGGTGCTAAGTTTGGCTGCAAAAAACAATCTGCCCATTCATTTCAGTATAAAATTTGAAAACTTCTCACTTGATTTTTACCTCAGAACACTATGGTCTCAATCGCTAGTAAAAAATCTTCTTCAAGACAATTTGATGTCAATAGTTCTGCTAATGGCCCCATTTAGAAGAAAATAGAAGATAAAGAATCATATGATTTGGGGCGTGGCTACCTTTGATTGACAGGTGGCTAACAGCGCGAGCCCTCATCAGGAGAGAAGCAGAGCAATGAGTATCCATGGCAACGTGTCAATACAGTTATATTTAATGTTATATAGATAGAAAAGAGGACGTTTACCGATTTGGTCTCATAACTTTGACCCTATCACACTGTATTTTCACTTAATGACAGTTTATTTGAATGTTTTTTTCATTAAAATGTCTTGTTCAGCGTTTGGTTGGACTAACAGACACTCCAAGGAGTCGCTTTTAATTTTTCTGAGGTAAGTAACATACATTTTGTTTTTGTTTTTTGCTAGCCAAAACTAACATCCCAGTTAATGCTCCAATTAATGCTAACATGAATTAGCAGCAGCTTCTCTCAGTCAGGTTGAGGTGTAGAGAGGCGTGTAGTCAGTGTCAGGGGCTGTCCACAAACCAATGGGTGACGTCACGGTGACTACGTCCATTATTTATATACAGTCTATGTTTGTGACCTGTGGAGGCAGTAAAATGAAAAGAAGAAGAGGAGGAGAAGGAGGGGAAGCAGCAAGCAGCCAGAATGACTTTGCAGGAGATGGCGGCTAGTTAAGAAGAGTAAGAACGAATTGAAGCGGCACAGTCCTCCTGCAGCAGTCTCTCCCAGCTGCAGAGCCGGAGTCTGCAAATTGCTAATAGGCATATAGTTAGCTCTGTAGCAGTACTGTGTTTGTGCTGCTGCTGTAGGAGGTGTTCACTTAGCGATCTCTGTTTGTTTACAACAAGCACCGGACACACAGTTAGCAATGCCGGTAAATTCAAGATCACTATGTTTATGATAATTAGCCATGCTGCTTTGTTTTGATCAGCTGCTGATGTTGAGTTGAGTTTCCGGTGTTTAATCCCTCAAGTTTGTGATCACGTATCAAGGTCGAAACTGTCGCTTATCGATTATGCGATGATAGAAAACCATACATCTCCTCCGGAGTCTCATTTAACCCTTTGGAGGATTTTATTTTTTTATTTATCTTATTTTAACTTTTATAAATTTTAGTTTTAGTTTCAATTTGTGGGAGAAGTTTATTAAAAGCTCATGCTTACATCATGCATGTAAAGAGTTATAATAAATCATTTCAAAATGCATGTGCAACTAATAAAAAAATAAATAAAAGTCAGTTGGTTCAGTCATATATTGTGTCATTGTAGTTTTCTTAAAATCTCATCTTGTCTCGTTCTCGTGAACCCAATATCGTGTCTCGTCTCGTGAGATGAGAGTATCGTCACATGCCTAATACTGAACTATTCTTGTGTGTTTTGAAGCACTATTGTATTGTTTTGACTTCAATTGATTCTCTGTAGAGAATTATTTTATCTCAAAATGGGGATTGACAGTGGACTATGTCAATAAAAAAGTGTTTATCTAGAAAAATGAACTTCTCATGAAATATGTGTGATAACATTCATCTAGAAGCTTATTCTTCACTGCCAGTATCACCTAAAACGTGATTTTTTTTTCAGAGGTGAAAGGATTTTTTTTCATCAGATTATTTGAAAGATCATATTTCCTGAGACCATTTTTTGTGCCTGAGCTATCTGCCTTCAAACTCAGCATCAGTCAGGAAAAATTGTAGTCATAAATTTTAGTCATTGCAATAAAATGGAAATATAGACTTATTTGTCATCCATGCCTCTCTCTTTCTCTCTCTCTCTGGAGAGTGTTTCCTGCATGAGGTTAAGCAAGCATAACCATGATTAACTGGAAATATGACTAAACAATCCTCTGAGTCTGTCTCTCAGTCATTACGCCTAAATATGACAGAGTGTTAATACTCAGAGATTTTAACATTCATGAGGGAGAAACAAAGAAACTGGAGCCACAAAGTGTGAGAAGAACAGAGATATGACTGGACACTAATGAAGATGTATGTTGCCAATACACATCTCAGTGTGTGTGTGTGAGTGTGTGTGTGTGTGTGTGTGTGTGTGTGTGTGTGTGTGTGTGTGTCTTTGAGAGAAAGAGAGAGAGGGGGACTTCATTGGGATCCAAATTGCCTCTAAAATAGCTTGATAAATGCAAGTAGAAAAAAATAAATTACACTTGTCAGTTACAATTTATTCAAATAGTAAAACGTCTATTGCGCTATCATCCATGTCGTGTCAAAGAATCTATCTGCCATTACCACATCCTACTGATTCATAAATTATCCTTTTTTTCTTATCACCTCGCCATGCTTCTGTAGTTTTAAAGTGCATTTAAATTAAATTTATAAAATATGACAGAGTTCACCCACATCTGGATGTGTCATGCTGCAAATATTCCCGCCTCGGTCCGATCCCGGCCGCCTGTCACAAACACTTGGACACACAGATAAGCTCTCATGACCTTTGACCTTTGTTCAAGGAGCAGCCTGCAGCAGGACTTGACTCTTAGGCTGTCTGTCTTCAGCAAAGTCAGATTTAAATAGAAACACAGTCAAATGTGTCACCACTTACATTTTATTGTTTGTCCTGTGTAAATGGAGGATTTCAAAGGGTGAATCAACCCAAAAATCGCAGAAATCAGAAATTGCAGCAAAGGAAAATTCAGCACAAATTTCCAGAAAGAAATTAGGAATTAATGCATGTTTGATTATTAGAAGATGGTTGCATCAATATACACACAGGGCACTAATTCTCCAGTCGGGTGGCTTTACAACATTGGAAAAGAAGAGGTGACATCATTAAAAGAGTATCAGTCAAACCTAAAAAAAAAAAAGGCCTCCAGGAAGAGTGCTGAAGCCAAATTGACACAGTGGTCATACCTTGTAATTACAACTTCTCAGTCCATCATGTGATGCAATGGAGCCCTAAAAGACTTTCCCCATTGACTTACATTGTGACACCTGTAAATCAGTGAGTATATGTGTATATAAGGATATATGAGGGTCACAGCAACCACGTGAAATTTTTCGTTTTAATAGCAGAATTTGATCTATTTGGTCTTACATTTTTAAAGTCGCGTGATTAAATCTTGTCATCTCCATTCAAGTTAGCCGACAGAAGTCTCTGGTGCACTTACTCTATGGGCCAAACACTCCTTATACTGTATGTACACACTGCGGTGACACAAAACTGGTTGGAAATTGACAAAGCAGCTCTTTAACGATAGCCATGCAGTGAAAGGGAGAAAGAGGATGGAGTAGGTCAAAGATTTATGAGCAATTTTAGTTATGAAAATCTTCTAAAAGTGGCCGAAGACTGAAAAAATAAATAAATAAAAACGATCTTACAAGTTCATTGCATGTCAGACAGATTGCATTGTGGGTACGTACCAGGTTTCGTCTATACTGACTTCAATTCAGTTTGTTTTAAACTGTCCATCATGAGTCTGGCCATGAGTGCAATGTGAAATTAGTCGAGGGATGCTTTAAGAAGTTCAGTAGGATCTTTTCCCAGTTTGCAAACAATATGAAACACCTGCTAAGTATCTTCATAGACTCCTATTGTGATTCTAGCTTCGGGATGAAACCGCACTGAGGCGTGGATGATCGGTGGCATGTTCAATACACATGATCGCCCTAAACAGGCTTCCAGTTGCACTGTTGCTCCTGAGATCGATGACTAAAAACACTAACTGATGTTCTTTTTGTTTGTATGAGAAAATGTTATGTAATGTTGGATTATTTTTCTAAGTGTTTCAGGCTCAAATCGGCTCCTTTCAAATCGAGGAGAGAGAGTAGAAACTGTAAAAGGGGAAAAGAGAAAGGACAGGAGGAGGAGAAAGAAACTCTGCAGAAGCTGGAATTGATTTTTTAGGAAGCGACGGAGAGAAGCAGGAAACTGCTGCTACATCCCCTCGAGCCTCCTCTGACACACACGCACACGCACACGCACACACACACACACACACACACACACACACACACACACACACACACACACCTGAGAGAACACACCTGCACGTACACACTTTGCTGATTCTGCACATGACACACACGCACACACACACACCTCTGCCTCGCCGACTCTTTGGTTTTAACCTTGCACAAACCCAGACTCAAATCAGTGGAGAACATTGAAAATGTTTCTTTGTTGTGTTTTTCTTCCCATCAGAGCGGCTAAATTAGCTCTCCGCTAGACTCTGTTACACTTCAAAAAGCAACACGGGAACGGAAATAATGAAAAATACCTGTGTGTGTGTGTGTGTGTGTTTGAGAACAATAAATTACAATGATATTGATCTGCTCAAAGGAAAAAGCTCCAAGGCCACCGCTGCTGCCACCACGGTTTCCTTTGGAGGCCACGACAGCGTTTTGATTTATGAAGAGTCAGCACAAATTTATTTGGTTATGAGCTTCAGAAAAGAATAACTTGCTGTTTGTTTGAGATGCATTTCTGTGTAATATATATATAGATTATGTGAATCAGCGTTAAAGTGTTCTAAATAGACTAAACTATATGTTTATCTGCTTCAATATAAGATGCAACCATTAGCATGGCATCAGTCAGAAATGACTCCTGCAACTCTCTACTGGCAGGTCTCTCTGCATGCAAATTAAAACCTATGCAGATAATCCAGAATGTGGCGGTGTGTCTGGTCTTCAACCAGCCCAAAAGAGCATGCGTAACCCCGCTTCTCATATCCCTACACTGGCTGTGAGTTGCAGCCTGCATCATATTCAAAACCTTGACACTTGCTTACAAAACAACAACTAGAACAGCTCCCGCCTATGTCTGATAGAGCCGAGTCTCTTAAAGCCTCCCGCACTCTGCCCCGGTTCTTTTTTTTCTAGACTTGGTTTTTACAAAAGACTCAAAACAACATTATTGAAAGAATAATAGCCCCTCTGCTGTGTCCATGCTAGGATCACCAGTCAGAGTGCCAACAAGTTCCTCAATTCACAGTTATCTTCTGGGTGTGGGCCCCACACCGACAGTAGATTGGACTTTTCGTGATTGGTCAATTTAGGATGGTGATGGCAGGAGCCGACCCATACTGGTCACCTTGTGATTTATGTCTTTCCAAAACTATGGTGTCATGCATGTCTGTTTCTTAGTTCCCTTTTTGAGGCCTATGTGTATGTTTCTTACTGAAATAGCTGCACCCTGACCTAGTCCTAACCGGCATGATTTGCTCTCTTAACCCAAAGCCAAATAGAAGAAGTGAGCCTTGTTCAGGATGAGGGCAGGATGTGCCCCCTTGACCTGCAGTTCAATAGAGGAACTAAACTTTAAATTTTCATTGAACACTCTTCTGCAAAGTCACTGAAGTTTTTTTTTAAACAAATAATAGTTTTAACACTTCAGTTACAGTTAAGCTAAGCTAAGCTAAGCTAAATATCTCTATCCTTCAGGTCTATGCACCATCCCGCTCCCTACGCTCTTCCAATGAACAGCATCTGGCTCCTCCGCTGCCACAAGGCCCTGTGTCTCAAGCAAGATTCTTGTCTTTAAATTACCGAACTCCATCCACTCTGCTGAGTCCATCTCAGTCTTTAAGAAGAGACTAAAGACCCAGCCCTTTCATGAACACCTTCACACATGGATGATGGGAAAGAAAAAACAACAACAAAACCCAAAGCACTCTTTACATTACCTAATGGCACCTACGTCCAATTGGACTCAAACTTAACCCCTTGACGCTCATGTGTGATATTCTGACTCAAACCTTTCATAGTATGAACTCTTAGATCTACATTGTATCGGAAAAAAGACACGTTTGCTAGTTGGATGCTTAGAGTAACACAAAGAGAGTGCAGGTCAACTTGGTGGGCAAGACGGGTGGTGGATGGATCAAACAACCCCAGACTTTGGTCCAGAAGACCAATGTTCGTGTCTCATTAGTACTGTCTCTTTAAAGGAATGAACACATTAACTAATTAAACTCCAGAGAAAGCAGAAAAAAAAATGCCTCAGTAATTGGTTTATTAACTTTAAGGTTAGGAACTCCCATTCCCTTCTGATGTGAGGAAGAGTTGTGGAGGCTTTCAGTATTTTTAAATTAAAAAAATACTAGAGCTGCAACTGATCTGGAGCTTCATCTTCATCTGTTCTGGTGTGTTTTAGACTTCCTAAAGGACTAAACAGAATAAATGAACTGTTGCTTGAAATAAGTAGATCTGAGGTTTGCTTTTAGCGAGGCTCACCGGTGTGAATGTGTGCGAACAGAAAGTAATGAAAAACAGCACGTTTGCTCAACCAGCTTAACCCAGACAAATAAAGGTTAATGAAAAACGAGCCCTTAAACTGAATGTGTAATTTCTGCAGGAGGCTGTGGAGCGTGTGTGTGTAGTACAGTAAAGACACATCTCACCTGTGTATGTTTCTATGCTAACCACACACACACACAAACCCACAGGAAACCCCTGCAAAGTAACTGTGTAATTATGCAAAGAAAACCGACTGCTCACGCTCCTGAAAACGAAAGAGTGATTCTTCAAAGTGAATCAACAGTTGGAGAGAGTTTTCAGTAAATTGAATGGAAATATGAATATGGATCAGAGTACTACCTTTTCTGCCCAGTCAGCTTTTTTTTTTTTAAAGAAGCATTGCAGCACTACAGACCTACTTTTCCTCTCCTCATACTCCTGCATATTGCACCAGAGTCTTTTGGACGCATGTAAAACTGCTCTGAGGAAAGGAAAAAACCTCATAGGAAGTAAATATTTGTGTTTGTTCTTTTTTTTTTTTCAGGTAACAGTGTAAACTAAATAAAATTATCCAATTGTGTCACCTAAAGGCAGAAACGCACTTAAGAGACCCATATAAGTAAATTTATATGATATATAATTGATATAAATACATGAACTTCATGTATTTGTCGACACTAAACAAGAAATTGAAATCTGATTTTGTCAGAAAAACTGATTCACAGGAAGAGAAACAGCCTGAAACAGTCCGAAAACTCGAGCCACTGTCCCACATTGCGAAAGAGAGAAGCTACCTGGTGTAATTAAATGTAACAGCCACTTCAATAACAGTAAAGACTAAAAACAAACACAGCAAACTTAATAAAACAGAACCAATTGGGTGCATTTAAGCACATGGAGCAACAGAAAGAAAGGTTTAATTCCTTCTCGTACACCTACAGTACTTGTTCTACCTGTTTATTTTCTCGGGAGATCATCTTGTCCTGGGCATAAGAAAGACACATGGCGTGTTTGCCTGTGCGGCACACACCTGTCACTCAAAGCGCTCAAAGTGGCCACAACCTTAATAATGCATCACTTTAAACAGGTGAGTTATATAAATATTAAACCCACGTACAGTCATCATTAACAGATTTTTTTTTGTACCAGGCTGTAACATTCTGATATACAGGTGCATCTCAATACATTAGAATATCATGGAAAAGTCCATTTCCAGTAGTTCAAGTTAAATAGCCCAGTATTGAGTGCATATAAATGGACATACTTCTCAGAGGCCAACATTTCCATATTAAACATACTTTTTAAAATTGGTCTTTTGTAATATTCATTTTTTTCTGAGACAATTAATTTTAGGTCTTCATCAAATGTTAGCCATGATCCTTATAATTAGAAGAAATTAAATAAATCAGACATAAAAATGTTTCATTCTGTGTGTAAAGGATCTATATAATGTGTTATTTCCACTTTTTGAATTGAATTGCTGACCTAAATAAACTTTTCTATCATATTCTAATTTATTAAGATGCACCTGTAAAGTAGACCCCCATTTTTCATGGGGGTCTATGGGGATTGACTCCATGTTAGCTTCTCTTTTCAGCCAATTTAGACAGGAGGATCACAATAACATTTGTCCAGATGTCAAAATGCTTCAGTCAGAATTACAATAGAGGACTTAATAAAGACTTGGCAGGCTGAGAGAAGACATTTAACAACCAATTTGTGCACATTACAGTCATGTCTGTTCAGATTTTGGTCAGTAATAAAGTCAGACAGACGGATCACTTTCAGATCTCTTTAGATTACAATCGAAAAAAGTAAAATTAAGTTTAATATAACATGTCAACTGTCCATGTTGACCTGTGCAGTCTCTATAAAATAAGAAATCAGTCATTGTGGCCAAACTGAATTAGAGTTTATTGGGACTTCTGGCAGGACAGAAAACTTAAATACTTGCTGTTGTAACAGTAAATAAATAAATAAATAAAAAAACTCAATCAGTGCACATCTTAACAACTATTTGTTTTCTTTTTTTCTCTGTATTCTTTCTCATTTGTCTTCTTTCTTTTTCTAAGTTTTAGTTTGTGGTTTGTTCAGTTAATTCCCCTTGTCTGTATATATATTGTCTTCTGTCTCTTTATTTATCTTGTAACATAAATTGTAAATCTAAATTGTTATATCAATAAAATTACCTTGTTATGTTCCTTGATTTTACAGAATCAAACAGCTTCGAAGAAAGAAAAACATTTGTTTGAGTGCTGCTTGGGTGAATTGAGAGTTCAAATCAATCTGACAGCATTTAGTAGATTCTGCTGCTTGACTTAAAGCAACTACTTCTACATTAGTTAAATCAGAATTTCTGAATCCAGTGCACAAGAAGAAGAAGAAGAAGAGAAGAAGAAACATAAACAGTCAATGAGGATAAACACATCTCTGAACTATAATTACAAAGATAAGACTGGGGAATACCCTGTAATAAAAAGGTATTAAAACCTGATAAATGATGGAATCAGTTGAATAAACTGAAATATTATAAACACATTACTGGTACAGGAGAAGATGGCAAAAGCAGGAAGTAAAGAATCCCTTTAGCCAATTTCCTGTGTAATGATTTTTCAGCAGGTCCTCGTCCCTCAGCTAGCTAACAAACTGTTCCCAAGCCAACTAAGAAACTGTAACTCTGGCTTAACAGGCACAAAACAGCTGACACGACGACACACACACCTACACACACACACACACACACACACACACACACAAAAACAGCGGTATATTACCAGTCCACCAGGGAACTAAACTGCTTACAGGACACACCGGTAGGAGTCCTTAATGACCCAAGGTGTGCGTGTGTGTGCGTGTGTGTGTGTGTGTGTGTGTGTGGCAAGAATGTGTGGACACAAACAATTTTTGTATCTGCATCTCCACATGTCGCCCATAGTGTGAGTGTGTGTTTCTTTGCTCCTGAGTATAACTTTGTTGCATGCAGGTGCAAGATGCAAGCATATCCCTGTTTGTGTGTGTGTGTGTGTGTGTGTGTGTGTGTGTGTGTGTGTGTGTGTGGGTGTGGGTGTGGGTGTGTGTATGGATCAATAAAGCTATAGCTGTAATAAGCCAGCTAAGCTGCTGTGACAGTATTGCAGCTGTCTCTGGAGAACAGATATGAGAAACTGTTGTCTAATTTACCTGAACAGCACAATTCTGAAGTGCTTCATTTCCAAACATCTCATACATTAACACACAAACACACACACACACACACACACACACACACACACTGCACATTGCTGTTAGGGTAATGGGATAAATAAGCACTACAAAGTTGTAATTTAATATCTTGACATAAGGATGTAATTAAAATGCAATTAAAAAACAGTTTTAAGACTGGATTTAAAGGTGTAATGTGTAATTACTGTCTGCATGCTCTAAAAGAAATAGGGTGCAGTATTTCACCTTGTATAAGTAATGCATATAATTAACTAAGTGTAGCACTCATCAATTGATTGAGTTGATGATTGATTGTTTATATGTAGACATGTAATAAACATGCAAACCGAGCTGATATTCTGTGTTAAAGAGGCTGTTCAAATGGTCCCTGGAGAGTCTTGTCTCCATCCAGTAAGAGATTACTCACCCAATGGAGGCACAGAGATCAACAGGCAGGCAGAGAGGAGTCACAGGCAGATGCAATGCAGAGTAGGGTGTGGGGACAATGCGGCCTGTTGCCTCCATGGCTATGCTGAGTCCAGTATGCAGCCTGGTCTCTGATATCTCACAGCTATCTGTGCATTAGCCAGTTATCATATAGTCCAGCTTGTTGAAGAGAGAGCACACGTTAGGGAGAAAGACGCTCGGTACAGCAGGTCTATGTGGGGCTGCTCTTAGCTTGCCTGGATCTCGGCTTGACTGCCTCACTTCTGCTTCCTCTCACAGCGCTTTGAATCCTTTCTGCACTTCTCTGAGTGAATCATCTCTCCACTGGGAAGAAGATAAACACTCTGGGGACTTAACCATTGCAACAGTCTTTTAAACGCAGAATCCCTGGTCGTGTCTGGGTCTTAATTTGAGTTTTAGTTGTAAACTAAAGCTGCTAATGGCTGCTACTTCTCTGAGGGCAGATTGGACGCTACAGTGACTCACTATCCCCTCTAGAGGCACAAGTGATATCACAAGACGGGATGGGCAGGGGCTAGCTGGTTAGCATGCTAATTTCAGTAAATATCTCTGACAAAATGTCAAACTGTAATTTCTTCACATTCTGTTGATAATGTCTTGAGGTGTTTTTGGTTTGTTTGACTGTCAACAAGATTAAGGAAAGAACTACTGGCCTTATTTTCATGAAACATGGGGGAAAGGTGTAGATTATTTTGTAATTTGTACATAGGAAGTCCACAACAAAAATCCATGCATTTGATCTACTTTTCTTTTTACTGAACCTCCTGAAAGGTCAGGCATCCTCTTGTTTTGTTGCAGTCTTGTTGAGTAGATTTGTGTACTTGTTTATTTAGATTCAGGAGCGTCTTGTAAAGTCAAATTCAGGGAGAATAATTTTAAATAGTCAATATTTTCTAATGTTTTTCTATTCAAAGAGATGTTTTTGGACGTCCGTTTAACCCACAGCCTTAGTTGTACACAGTTACGTCTCATCTTCATTGATAATTAATAACCTGAAAACCATTAGCCTGCAGACAGCATTACAGCACTGCAAGTTAAAGTGCATGTCAAGAGAGGGAATGGAAAAATAAAAAGTCAACCAAAACAGGTTACTGTTAACAAACATAATGGTTAGATGAAAGCTTTTAGAATCAGGTGTGATTAAA